>NC_133417.1:68510000-68707500 GCF_049350105.2 Macaca mulatta | reverse complement strand
CAGGCACCAGATTTACCCTCCAACTGAAAAAATAATAATAATAATCAAACAGTGTATATGAAACAACAGCTTTTGGTTTGGGGATTTTTTTCCATTTTTATTTTAGACTTGAGGGTACATGTGTAGGTTTGTTACCTGGGTGTATTGCATGATGCTGTTTGGTAACAACAGTTTGGGACATTGGATATCAGGCAGCACAGAAAAGTGATCACCGAGAGACAGGAATCAAGGTGAGCCCTGTGATTGCTCTAGCTCACTGCCTTGACAGAGTTTGCAGGCTGCAGCACAGGAAGAGGAGAGCCAGATGATGTCCAGTAGTATCCAGAATGGAGGAGATGGAAATCCAAAGAGACTAGAGTTCACCAGAGAGGAAAGAGCCAGAGAGAGACAGAGAGATGCAGAGTCCTCTTTCAGCCTTCAATTGAGTACTGATCAGCACAGGCATGTGAGAAACTGCCCAACATACGGAATGAAACTAAGCAAAAGTAGCAGAGGGGAAAATCGTTGGAATTCATATAGGGCTGAAATTAGTTCATATTCCCGTGAAGAAAATGCAAAAGCCTCATAATTCATAGGGCATTAAGTGGGGTACATAGAAAGGCATAGCCCTGGTACTGGGGAAAAATTAGCCCTGGACTAAAGGCAGCTGCGATTCCACTTAGCAAAATTCAAAAGTAAGCCTTAACAGAATCAACATGCTTCCAAGGAACTTGCTGAAGTACTGAGCAAAGCTCAAGTATTGATAGCAATAAAAACATATCTAGCTCCCAACAAGATAAAATTCATGTCTGTCATCCAATCAAAACTTACCTGACATGCAAAAACAAAAACAAAAAAACACACATACACACACACAGGAAAATACAACTCATGCTGAGGAGAAAAATCAATAAAAAGGAACACACCCAGAAATGACAAAGATGATACATTTAGTATATAAGGACATTAAAAGTTATTATAACTATATTCCATATATTCAAGATAACAGAGGAAAGAGTGAGAATGTTAAGTAGAGATGTTGATGGTATCAAAAAGACAAAATTTCTAGAGACAAAAAATGCAATACCTGGCAAAAATTTAACTGGATATAATTAACAACAGATTAGACAATGCAGGAGAAAAGATTAGTAAATGAACACACAGCAAAAGAAACTATTAAATATGACCAACGGATATAAAATACTGGGAAACAATGAACAGGACAGCAGTGAGCTGTGGGACATAAATATAACTAGAGTCACCAAAAGGGGAGGACAGAAAAAATATTTGACAATGTAACAGCCAAAATTTTTCAATTTTGAGAAAATGTACAGACCTACAGACTCTCAAAGCTCTACAAACCTGAAGCGCAAGAACCAGGAGCAAAACTATACTGACACATATCACAATTAAATGGTTTATAACAAGTAATAAAAAGAAAATTCTGAAAAGCCACCAACCAAAAAGACAAATTATATTCAAAGGAACAAAAATAAGAATAACAGCAGATTTCTTCCTGAAAACAATTCAATCTAGAAGACAGCAAATGAGTACCTTTGAAGAACTGAAAAAATAAAAGACACATTTCAGTGTAGAATTCTATACGCCATGAAAATACCTTTCAAAAATAAGGGTGAAATAAAGAATTTTCTCTGACAATGAACACCAAGAAAATTCATTATGAGTAAGCCTGCATTACCAGGAATATTGAAGAAAGTCTTTAGGCAGAGGGAAAGTGATAGCAGGTGAAAATCTGGATAAGCACTAAGAAATAAAAAGTACAAAAGCAGGGTTAATATGTAGGTAAATATGAAAGAGATTGTTTCTTAACTTTTAAAGTACATGAAGTAATTCACTGTTAAAAGCAAAATGAATAACAATGTACTCTTGCTTTTATACCATAATGTGGGAATAAAATGTATGAAAATAGCACAAAGCCTTGGTAGAGAGAAATTGCAGTATCACATTAAATTGTGATAAGTTAAAGATGCATACTATATACACTAAAGCAATTTAAAAGAAAGGAAGAAAGAAAGAAAGAAAGAAAGAAAGAAAGAAAGAAAGAAAGAAAGAAAGAAAGAAAGAAAGAAAGAAAGGAAGGAAGGAAGGAAGGAAGGAAGAAAGAAAGAGAAAGAAAGAAAGAAAGAAAGAAAGAAAGAAAGAAAGAAAGAAAGAAAGAAAGAGCTAATGAGCCAGCAAAGGACATATATGGAATTATAACAAAACAAACAAACAAAACCCTCAATCCAAAACAAGGGAGAAAATGAGGAAAAATATTTCAAGATTTGAAAGCCATCCAAGGGTCATATCAGGCTGACTCTTTCCAGGATAGTTTAGAAGGCCTTTTTCCCTTACTTTACAATATCATAATTCTTTTTTCAGCTATAAATTTGTGATCTATAGTGAAGTCAACAGTCAATAATCAAATTTCGGGACAATAATAAAAAATGGAAAGAACCTTCAATTACTGCATAGTAAAACATTTGTTCTCAAACTGAAATATATCCTGTGAAAAACTGTTCAAATATCCATGTGTCTGTAGCAAGCTGAACACAGGGCACACTCACAAGAGTACACATCTGATAGAGGATGTAGACATATTCTGGTGGGAGAGTATCAGTTCAAGAAGCCTTTAGTGAGCAACTGCTTTATGCTTGCCGCTAAATTCATCCTGCAGGGATGATAGAGGCTCATTTAAGCCTGAGCTGGCCTATGCATTCATTACCAGCTGCAGATAATAGAGGAGCTGAAGCTTGATTGGAAAGTCAGTATTTTAGTTAATGAGAAAACTTTTCCATAAATCTAAGATGATAAGACACAGGTTAGGGTCAGAAATAAATCAGGCCGGAGTCAGGACACAAACCAGCAAATACAGTCACAATGTCCAGGGGAAAGAAACTAACGAAACAGTATGGGCTAGTCAGCTGATTTCTTTTCCTCGCTTCTTTAACACCTTCACTAATCTTCTCTGAATTTGTCCTTCTTTGGGAATACAGTGGGCCAGTGTGACTGGCTGAGAACAGCTCACTTATTTTGCGGTGCGTGCCAACAGGCCCACCTGTCTGGAGGAATTCTAACAGTTGAATTTCTCCCGCAGTGCACCAGACCCCCTCAGTAGTAGCCACATCAAATGCTCTATCTTACCAGGGACTCTTCTCAGCACTCCGCAGGTTGTTGATGAAACAAAAACCAGAACAACGCAATCTAGTTAATATGGAAGTTACTCTCATGATCCCTGGAACTATTAGTACTATTAGGGGTATTCTTCACTCTTAAAAAAGACCTAGAGGCCGGGCGCGGTGGCTCACGCCTGTAATTCCAGCACTCTGGGAGGCCTAGACGGGCGGATCACGAGGTCAGGAAATCGAGACCATCCTGGCTGACACGGTGAAACTCCGTCTCTACTAAAAATACAAAAAATTAGCCGCGCGAGGTGGCGGGCGCCTGTAGTCCCAGCTACTCGGGAGACTGAGGCAGGAGAATGGCGTGAACCCGGAAAATGGCGTGAACCCAGAAAATGGCGTGAACCCGGAAAATGGCGCAAACCCGGAAAATGGCGTAAACCCTGGAGGCGGAGCTTGCAATGAGCTGAGATCCGGCCACTGCACTCCAGCCTGGGCGACGGAGCGAGACTCTGTCTCAAAAAAATAAAATAAATTTTTAAAAAAGACACAAGAAAGCAATGTCCCTCTTGTTCCCCTAGCATTGAGAATGAAGTCCACGCCTAGAGAGGGTAGAGCCAAGAGAATTTTGAAGAGCCAGGGTCTTCATTTATCCTGCCTGAAGAGTGCCCTGCCGATAGACTTCTTTTTGTATGCTATAAGCCATTGGTTCCTGCGCCAGTTGAATAAAATTTATCTGATACCTGCAGCCAAAAGCATTCTAACTGATACAATTTTTCAGGCAATTTATTTCACAAACAAATAAAATAAACCTAGGAGGTAAAGTGACTTAACCAAGGCCATAAAGCTAATTAAGAGTGTTGGGGCCAAAGGAACTTCCCCTTCACCCTCTGAAGGTTAACTGCATAATCGACTCACAATAAGGCAGATTAGTAAGAGAAAAGGCTTTACAAATGTATTACTACCAAGTGAATAGGGAGAAAAAGAGTCATTACGCAGTTTCCAGTGGGGTACAGAGACCCACATATCCTACTTCTTAGAGGAAGGGGAAATGGGGATGGGTGGATGACGTTAGGGGAATCATAAATGATGTTTAAGGGAAGTCAGTGGTCTGGGGCAAAGTCTGTTGGGATCGTAGAGCGGATGATGGTTTATGCCAAAAGTCTTTCCAGGTGTGTTGATACACTTCTGTCTTCCTTCCTAGAATATGGGTTCAATCAATGAAAACTCAGGGAAGAAACCAGAGGTAATTGTTTTTTTCTTTAGGAAGTCTGGACTTTAGACAGATAAGGGAATTTCAGAGAACAATTTTACCTGTGCTTAGGGAGAGATGGTGATGGGGCAGAGGGGACGCCAGAGAGACCTTGAGGCCTCTTCTTCTGTTCGGCATGTACAAAGCATCATATTCTGGGGTATTGGTTTCTGAGTCCCCACAACAGCAAAGTCAGGGCTAGACTAGCCATCCATTGTGTACTGAGCAGTTGCATGCTATACTCCAAGTATTACCGTATCAAATATAGGTGCACTCACATATCTGTTATTAATATGTGATCTATAATTATTAATCTATAATTAATATTAATTATATTAATGTTATTAATATTAATCTATAATTAATAATCACTTTTACCCAAAGAAATTAGCATCACCACTACTTCCTTTGTCATTTGTTTTACCTGACTTTCTAAGACTGACTTTATTCAGATAATCTTTATAATATAGTCTTTATAATATGCACTTGCAAGTGTGATATTCAAAATATTCAGCAGTTGAGATGGCAGGAAACCCATACAATCAAGAATGAATACTGGCTGTACTGCAAGGACAGGGTTCTACAGGCCCTTGTTTGCCAGCCCTTACTCTTTCAATTGCTGGAACAGGGGGATGTCCTGGGATCCCCAGAAAGAGAATAGGTGCCAGGAAAGTTCACTGTGGGGGAAAGTTGTTCAATATCTTAAAAAACTAGTTTGACTGGCCACCACATGCCGAATGTCTCTCAGTGCTGCGTTTCATACAATGTAGTACTTAATAAGCTTGGGTGTGTTTGTCTCATCCTCTCCTCCACATAGACTACAAATTCTTTGGGAACAGGATAAGATCTCACATTGTCAGATTTGCTCTGTATTACCGATAATACTTAGTGCCTAGGAGTTCAATAATTAATGAATAATCTAATATTAATGAAAATAACCAAAATACTAAAATAGGCACGAAAGAATATCCCATTCTCTAGTCTCATTATGCATCCTACTAATGTTTATTAAGGGACACTAAGTCCTAGGCAGAGAACTGGGTTTTAGAGATAAGGAGGAAAGTAGTTATAGAACCTCATGAAAACTGTAAGGTTTACGTTTTAAAGGACTCAGATCTTATCTAAGAATTTTGAAAAAACAGCTGGTATGTATGAGAGCAAAGGCCCAGAAACACAGAGAAGGGCCTTTGGAAAGTACAAATTTTAGAAAGCTGAGGGTTCCTAAGTCTTCGTGTTCTGTCTCTCTTCAAGGTCACTAAGCTTCCCATCAGGAAACTAATGATTTCCTCATCACCATCTTTGTTCTTTCTGTAGTATTTGACACTAGTGACCACCACCTTGATATTATTCTTCCTACATCTCTAACCACTTCACTGATGCTTTTATTGGCTCCTCTTCTCTTTCTAGGCCTGAAAAAAGGACATGTTTCCCAGAATTTTATTGTAAGCCCCTTACCTTGTGGATGCATTCTCTCCTTTGAAGACCCAACCACCACTCGAATGGCAATTATCAGAGCTGGCAGTTGGCTTCCAAATTTCAAATCTTCATTGTTCTCCTCCCCTCTAACTAGTCTATGCATCCCTTCAGCAACTCCAAACTAACTCTCTGCCTGACTCACCCACTTCTGGTCATGGCACCACCACCCTTCATGTTATCCTGTTTTGTACCCTGAAATCACATTTGATTCTCGTCTCACTCCCTCATCAGCCTAGCAAAGTGGAACACACCTGAGATCTGGAGTCAGGAAGACCTGAGTTCAAATCTAGTCACCAGTTACTAGCCAGGTGAATCTGGGTATGGTCATTAACACTGCAGCCCCAAATCCATCAATTATTCAGTGGTGACAACATTTCCCAGCTGTGAGAATTAAATAAAAGCATGTGTATAAAATATCTGACATGTAGCAGGTGTTTCCCTTAAACTTCTCCATAAAATTAATTGTTCTACGTAAATGACACTGCCTACATCTTTCAAATCAACATCAAATATTTGTTTTAAATTTTTCTCAGTGGAGATATTTCACCTTACTGAGCCTTAAAGAATTTTGTTTGCGCTCATCTCATAGCATTAACCCCATTTTGAAATTATTGGTACTTAACATCACAAGCTGAATTTTTGGGATTTTTCAAATTTGCTCTGCCCAGTATGGTAACTATTCAAATTTAAATTTGTGACTATTCAAATGTAAATGTAAATGAACTAAAATTAAACTTTATTTGAAACTAAATTATTCAGTTACACTGGCCACATTTCAGGTGCTCAATAACTACATGTGGCTAGTGGCTACTATAACACAGTATACTAATGAATGTTACAGAGAATTATAGAACATTTCTGTCATCTAGATGTTTAACTTCCCTGTGATGGTCAAAACTGCATCTCTGTATATTATTTATTTTTGTATCCTCTGTCATCCATTGTACTTGGTGGGAGCTTTAAAAAGTACATATTGTACAAATAAGTAAATGAATAGATATCCAAAAAGTGCTTCTTAAAATCTCTGATATTATGCACTATTGATTCTGAGTCAATAACTACATTGTGTTTACATTCTTCTGAAGAGGATCACGGCAGAGCCTTCTCAGTTACCTGCCCAACACATCTCTCCAATGCAGATTTAGCCTCACCAGGCTGGTTCTAGACTTTTTGAAGAAGAATGGAAAGAAAGAAAGTAAATACAACACAAAATATTCAGGAGTAGGTGGGGAACATTTAGAGGGCAGCAGTTTAGAGCTTGCTCAAGTATGTAAGGGTAATACATTGTTAAAAAAGAAAAACTGGGCATTTTAACAAATATTGCAAGTACTTATATGCCACTTTCCTCGTGTGGAAGAAATAGAAGTAAAGACTTGAGATACTGGGATTGTCCATTATCACATGGACTTTGCTTTCTTAACTATTAATATAATGCTCTTATAGGACTGAAACCATATTGATCATGATTTTGTAAGTATTATAATTACATATCACCATATTGCAATATTTTTTCTTCATTTGCAAAGATGTTCTATTATATGACTTCTAGTTCACATAATATTACATTTGCTCACAGTGGCCTTTTCATAATAAAAAAAAGTCTAGAATTATATTGGATAAAAATGTATGATGTACCCCAAAAATGTATACAACTACCCCCAAAATATATACAACTACTATGTAACCACAAAAATCTAAAATTTAAATTTAAAAATTTGAATAAAAATAGATGACTTTTTCATTTTCACACTGTGGTTATTCATAGACAATCCTAAGAACCAATGTAAAGTCATATAAACATCCACAACATGATATTGGTTAACATTGGCCATCAGAATTTCCAGAAAAGGAATAGACTCCTCTCACAGCAGGCTGACACAGGTGCATTCTCTAAGAGGGGCATGAGGAATACAGCCCCTTGACTCCTTCTGACATTAATGGGCATCCCACAGCCAGATCTTTGTGCCCTGCCTTGAGAATTTACCCAACTGTAAAATTACATTCTACATAGTTTCATGTGGGAAGATGACGCATGTCACTCCTGGAAACCATCACATGTTCCCTATAAATTATTTGGCTAAGCAGCTCTTGCCATGGGTAGTCAGTTTTAGCCTTAAAATTCTTTTACCTTTACCTCAACTGCCTAAGAATGGCAAAGAAAGGTATTTTCACTGTTGCACAATCTATAACACGAAGTCCAAGAAAACACTGAATTACTGTTGCCTCAAGATTTTTTTTTTGTAGTAAGAGACTTGCCGTATTATTTTACCTGATACAAAGTCAATCATTAGCAAGTACTTTGACAGCCTCTAACTGAACAGGTTACTGGGCCAGATATGTTAAATGCTCCTTATGACAGCATAAATATTTTACATAGTTAATTCCTCTTTATTTGGCTTTTTCACTTAGGTTTAGGATGATGCTAATCAATCATATGGTTTTCACAATCAATTTTCAATTAATGCAGTATAGGTTCAATTAAAATACATGATAAGAGTAAAAACAATGTGTTCTGACAATTTGTGCAGCTGTGAATTCCTTCTTTATTATAACGAAGTATACTGAAATCTCAGGTTTATTTTTACTTTCTTAAAATTTTCATTCTCCAATCATTGTGACAGGACAACTGTGTTCTTTCCACCAAACTACTGCCAGTAACTAGTTGATGACTCAGTTAACTTTTTAAATGTATATTTCTCTGCAACTACAAAATAAATATAGTACTGAATTATTTCACAAGTTTCCTGGAAGAACTTAACAAGATAATGTATAAGAAAGTACCTAACACAAGATCTAGTAGATGGAAAGTGTAGTAGACATTGATTAAGTTTTAATTCAGCACATATTCAATATGTATAGAGAAAATCTACCAGTCAAATTCATCTTATTCCTTCTCAAATTCCACTACCTTTCACCTTCACAATTAGTATTTGTAAGTATTCTACTATTCTCTCGATGCTTTCCTTTGTTCGTTTGGTTGTATATTTATTACAATTTTGACATACATAAGACGACATTTCTTTTTTTATATATGCTTTAAGTTCTAGGGTACATGTGCACAACGTGCAGGTTTGTTACATATGTATACATGTCCCATGTTGGTGTGCTGCACCCATTAACTCATCATTTACATTAGGTATATCTCCTAATGCTATCCCTCCCCCCTACCCCCACCCCATGACAGGCCCTGGTGTGGGATATTCCCCACCCTGTGTCTAGGTGTTCTCATTGTTCAATTCCCACCTATGAGTGAGAACATGCAGTGTTTGGTTTTCTGTTCTTGCGATAGTTTGCTGAGAACGATGGTTTCCAGCTGCATCCATGTCCCTACAAAGGACATGAACTCATCCTTTTTTTATGGCTGCATAGCATTCCATGGTATATATGTGCCACATTTTCTTAATCCAGTCTGTCATTGATGGACATTTGGGTTGATTCCAAGTCTTTGCTATTGTAAATAGCGCCACAATAAACATATGTGTGCATGTGTCTTTATAGCAGCATGATTTATAATCCTTTGGGTATATACCCAGTAATGGGATGGCTGGGTCAAATGGTGTTTCTACTTCTAGATCCTTGAGGAATCGCCACACTGTCTCTTCCACAATGATTGAACTAGTTTACAGTCCCACCAACAGTGTAAAAGTGTTCCTATTTCTCCACATCCTCTCCAGCACCCGTTATTTCCTGACTTTTTAATGATCGCCATTCTAACTGGTGTGAGATGGTATCTCATTGTGGTTTTGATTTGCATTTCTCTGACGGCGAGTGATGATGAGCATTTTTTCATGTGTCTGTTGGCTGCATAAATGTCTTCTTTTGAGAAGTGTCTGTTCATATCCTTTGCCCACTTTTTGATGGGGTTGTTTGTTTTTTTCTTGTAAATTTGTTTGAGTTCTTTGTAGGTTCTGAATATTAGCCCTTTGCCAGATGAGTAGATTGCAAAAATTTTCTCGCATTCTGTAGGTTGTTTGTTCACTCTGATGGTAGTTTCTTTTGCTGTGCAGAAGCTCTTTAGTTTAATTAGATCCCATTTGTCAAGTTTGGCTTTTGTTGCCATTGCTTTTGGTATTTTAGTCATGAAGTCCTTGCCCATGCTTATGTCCTGAATGGTATTGCCTAGGTTTTTCTTCTAGGGTTTTTATGGTTTTAGGTCTAACATTTAAGTCTTTAATCCATCTTGAATTAATTTTTATATAAGGTATAAGGAAGGGATCTAGTTTCAGCTTTCTACATATGACTAGCCAATTTTCCCAGCACCATTTATGAAATAGGGAATCCTTTCCCCATTCCTTGTTTTTGTCAGGTTTGTCAAAGATCAGATGGTTGTAGATGTGTGGTATTATTTCTGAGGGCTCTGTTCTGTTCCATTGGTCATATCTCTGTTTTGGTACCAGTACCATGCTGTTTTGGTTACTGTAGCCTTGTAGTATAGTTTGAAGTCAGGTAGTGTGATGCCTACAGTTTTGTTCTTTTGGCTTAGGATTGTCTTGGCAATGTGGGCTCTTTTTTGGTTCCATATGAACTTTAAAGTAGTTTTTTTCCAATTTTGTGAAGAAAGTCATTGGTAACTTGACGGGGATGGCATTGAATCTATAAATTACCTTGGGCAGTGTGGCCATTTTCACAATATTGATTCTTCCTATCCATGAGCATGGAATGTTCTTCCCTTTGTTTGTGTCCTCTTTTATTTCATTGAGCAGTGGTTTGTAGTTCTCCTTGAAGACGTCCTTCACATCCCTTATATCTACAGAAAACATTAAACATAAAAGCTAAGATTTGACATCTTATCAGCTTTTGGAAAAATTGTGAAATTCATTTAACTATCTCCATGTCCACAATGAATAAACTTAAAGTGAACAGCGGTGAGATGCTAGAAAAGTGACCTCTCAGGAAAAAGGCAGAGATGTATCACCCTCCAAAGCAAGACCTTCAAGAGTAGTTTGGTATGATCTGTAGTGGAGATAAATTTCTTTGGCTTCATTGGCAGAAGCACTGGTTTCTCATGTTATTTGTTCAACCTAACTATAAATGGGAAAATCTGATTCTGTTTCATATGGTACCTAAAATTCTGAAATGGGGATGGGAAGGCAGAGTATGATTATCTGCAAAGGATATTTATTAAGGAAACATCACAAGATACTTTCAAGACCTAATAGAGGACTAGTCTTTAACACATAGAAGTTGCTCAGTAAATAAGTGTTGAATAATGAATGAAGCAAGAGCCAAGTGTTACATGTTATCTTTTTTATCTCATAGCACTCAGTGAAATGTAAGTACGGAAGGGGTGCTCAACAAATACTTGCTGAATTGAATGTAAATTTTGTTGAGCAAGACATATTCCTTGAGTTATTCTTTTTGAACCCTTAGGTTGCTTCCTTAGGTCAATTCCACTGAGCTACTATTAAGATCTTGAATTCAAAATTTGTCTGGAGGAACTGGGAAAGGCATATCAATTCACAAATATCAGTTTTATCACTTGAAACTGAAGCCCAATTCTAAGACACTTTTTTTATACTAATTTTCTTTCCTTGACAAATATTTAATAGAACCCTTCAACTTACTCCCCATCTGTGATATTTTGAAATACATAGTTGTTCTATCACCCTATTTCCTGGCATACAACTCCTAAAATCCTTAGAACTTCCATGGCAATGTCTTTTTGTATCATCATGACTGACAATTGGCAGCCCCTAGGTGGCATCGGGATGGAGGCTCATCACCTGAATGACCAAGGCAGGATTAGAAGCTTGGGACTCAGCCCCATGACCCAACCTCTAGGGAGGGTAGAGGGACTAAAGTTAAATTTATCACCAGTGGCCAATTATTTCATCGATCATGCCTAGTAATGAAGCCTCCACAAAAATTCAAAAGGGTTTGGAGAGCTTCCGGATAGCTGAACATGTGGAGGCTTACTGGAAGGTGAACAATAATTTATCCACGTGTCAGGAGACTGGCACATCCCAGCTCCTTGGGCACAGAAGCTCCTACGTAGGAGCACTTCCAAATGTGGCCCTATGTATCTCTTCACCTGGCTGTTTATATCCTTTAAAATAATATTTGTAATAAATGGGTAAACCTAAGTAAGGATTTCCCTGAGTTCTATGACCTATGTAGCAAATTAATCGAACCCAAAAGAGGAGCTCATAGGAATCCCAACTTGTAGCCATTTGGTAAGAAGTTCTGGAGGCCCAGACTTGTGATGGATGGGAAGGAGGGGGCAGTCTTGTGGAACTGGCCCTCTACTTGTGGTTTCTGAGGCTATCTTCAGGTAGATAGCCTCAGAGTTGAATTGAATTGGAGGATACCAGCTGGTGTCCACTGCAGAACTGATTGCTTGCTTAGTGTGTGGGGAGGAACCCCGCACGTTTGGCCACAGACATCTTCTGTGTTGATTATTATTGAGTGAGAGAATAGAAAAAACCCTTTGAGTCTGTGTGTAAGTTGTCTTTTCCACTCACACCACTGCGAACACACACACAACTAGAAGAGCCACAAGGGTTTTGTCAAAATAAATTCTTGGAAATATATTGAGTCAAACTCAACATGTTCAGCTTGAATTCAAAACTCTCAGAAGTTCAATTTCTCCTTAGTCCAGGCTTACCCCGATAATGCACCATAAATTACTAGTTAGATTTCTCCATCCTCCCCAATATACAATAGTCATTCACACCTTTTGTTGTTTCTCTTACTTACACTTTGATATAGTCTCTTTCTTTATTCCAGAATCTTTCATTCCAGAACTTTATGGCTCATCAGTAATTCACACCATCTGTTATTTCTTTTACTTATAGTTTGATATCGTCTCCTTTCTTTATTCCAGAATCTTTCATTCTAGAATTCTAAGGCTGATCAATGTAAACTCCAATGGCACCTTCCTTTACATGGTAGGCATTTGTGTTCATCCTTTTAAGCTCCCCTGACCTCATATTACTTCAGAATATTTTGTCTTTTGTACATGCTATTCTGCAAAACCTAACTTTCCATTGATTGAAAATTCTCCGAAGGCAGAGAACATATTATTTTCTTTGTTTTTTCGTAAATCTCATAACACCTGTTATGGCACCTAACGCTCTGAGAAGTCAATGGATTCCTACACATTTAAATAGGATGGAATAGAATTGAGTGGCAAGATTATTTAAGGACAGAAAGAAAAAGAAACTTTGTAATAATCAACTATGCTAAAATTATACATAGTAACTAACAAGGCTAAATTTAAGGGAAAATGTTCCAATCGTAAAGATGGTTGTATCTCAATACCGTGTATTTGACTAACTGATTTTTTTGATTGTCATTTTTGCCCCACTGTAATGTAAACTCCACGGGGCAGATATTATTGCCATTTTTTCTTCACTATTGTGTCCCTAGTGCTAAGAATAATGCCTGGCACATCGTAGGTGCTCAATATATATTTGTGAAATGAATGAATAAATAAACGAATTTAGGAAAGCGATTCTTTAAAAAGGTAATGCTTTATCTTGTATTCCCTTTGTCATCAGGATAAAGTTATTCAAAGCACATTTCACTCACATCCCTTAGCTTTTCTGCCTCACAAGAACTCTCTGGATGTTTCTATAAGAAAAGCCTATCTCAGTTGCGCCGGATGGGTGGCTTACACCTGTAATGCCAGCACTTTGGGAGGCCGAGGTGGGTGGATCACGAAGTCAGGAGTTTGAGACCAGCCTGACCAACATAGTGAAACTCTGTCTCTACTAAAAGTACAAAATTTAGCCGGGCACGGTGGCATGTGCCTGTAATCTCAGCTACCCGGGAGGCTGAGGCAGGAGAATTTCTCGAACCCGGGAGGTGGAGGTTGCAGTGAGTCGAGATTGCACCATTGCACTCCAGCCTGGGCGACAGAGCAAGACTCCATCTCAAAAAAAACAAAAACAAACAAACAAAAAAAGTAAAGCCTAGAAAACAGAAAAGAATATGAATTTTCGCTGAACAGATTTTGGGAGGAAAAATGACAGAAAGTAGTTACAAGGTTGGTTGTCATATTTCCCAATTTCTTATTTCTCAATCAAAAGGTATTTCAAAAATCTTTTTAATTTCATTTTTCTTACACAGTTTAATTCAAAGTAGCTTCGCAAGGCAAAGATAGGAACATTGGATATGCCCTGCAATGCCATTTCTAGTCACACTTACAATTAGTGCCACTCTAACAAGAAGTCGGTGGAGAAAATCATCACTCTTTTAGCAGCAAGTAAAACCATACACAAAAGATTGAAGAGAAAATACAGCAGCTTACCTCTTTGGGTAACAAAACTAGTTAATGATCAGCTTATTATTCAGAGGATATAAAGCAATGTTCAGACTCCTAGGGACCCATTCCCTGTATTAGTCAGGGTTCTGCAGAGAAACACACCCAATAGAAAGTATGTATAGACAGAAGAAGTTTATTATGAGGGATTGGTTTGTGAGGTTATGGATACTGACAAGTCTCAAGATCTGCAGTCAGTAAACTAGAGACCCTGGATGCTGATGGTGTAAATCCATTCAGAGTCCATGGGCCTACACACCAGGAGAGATGATGGTGTAGCTGTAGTCCAAAGGCTGACAGGCTCAAGACCTAAGAAGTGCTATGTTTCAGGTTGAGTCCAAAGGCAGAAAAAAACAATGTCCTCGTTTGAAGGTGGTCACAAAAGAATAGTCTTCCTCACGAGAGGCTCAGCTTTTTTGTTCTATTCAAGCCTTCAACTGATTGGATGAGGCTCACCCACGTTGGGGAGGGTAATCTGCTGTACTCAGTATACTCACTTGAGTTTATCTCATCAAAACACACCCTCACATAAACAGTCAGAATCATGTTTGACCAAATATATAGCCATCCCATGACCCAGTCAAGCTGACACATAAAAGTAACCATCACAGGCCGGGTGCTGTGCCTCATATCTGTAAACACAAAACTAAGGGAGGCCAAGACGGGCGGATCACCTGAGGTCAGGAGTTCGAGACCAGCCTGGCCAAAATGGCGGAAACCTGTCTCTGCAAAAATACAAAAATTAGCCGGGCGTGGTGGCAGGTGCTTGTAATGCCAGCTACTCGGGAGACTGAGGAAGGAGAATCTCTTGAACCTGGGAGGCAGAGTTTGTAGTGAGCTGAGATCATGCCTTTGCACTCCAGCCTAGGCAACAAGAGCAAGACTCCATCTCAAAAAAAAAAGAAAAAAAAAAAAGTAAGCATCACACCCATTATTATCTACCAGTTTTGGAAAAGATGACAGATGATATCTGGACACCTAATCACCACCTCAATTATTTTCCTTTCGCCTTCTGGTTCCTATTAACAGCAACAAATATAATACTCAAAAATGAAACATTAGGCCCTTGACAAATTTTTGTTAGAGCATCAAGCATGCTTTCTTGCTGGCTTACTTTTTCTGTATGACAAGTAACACTCCTTGCAGAGTGGGGTGGAACAGAAAAACTAGATCAGATTCATATTCATGGGTGATCTTAAATTTGTAGTCACTGAAATATTATAGCTATCAATTGTATACTTTTTATTTTTGCAAAGTGTATTGAATCCTAGGTACATATGCATTATTTAAAGATCTGGAGAAAAATATTTGTGGTTATTTTGAAGGATAGCAGCTAAAAATGAAAAGAAAGCAAAAAAGTTAATGTACTTTTTGTGTCAAGATATTTGTGATAGAAATTTTATTGTTATTTTAAGAGGTAGTAGGTTTTCATTTTCTAGCTTACAACCTGACATGAATAGTTGATGAGTCATCAAATTTAATTATCCTAAAAGTAGGTTATGGTTTGGGGGATCATGCTTTGTACTTATCTGTATTTATGATAATACATGATTTTATTTTTTTCAATGAGACAAATTGTTTTGTAAAAAATAATAAATCTGAATCTATTGATCACCTACCATGTGCCAGGCTTTCCTGTCACCTTTCATATTTTGAATGTAAATATTTCCTTCCTTTATTGGTTACTTTATAACCTCTCAGTTACCATGTTCCACCATTTTTAACACTTAAAGAGGTAGAATGTGGGATTATCATTTCCCAGACTCTTGCATGGAGAAGGAACATTAAGGTCATCTCATTCAATCTTCCATCTAATACTTAAAACAACTCTACAATATCACTAAAATGAATCTTGGGAAACATACCTACTGATGATAAATTCATACCCACGGCAGTCCACTATATAATTGAATAGGTTTGTGATTAAAAAGTTCTTTCCTATCTGGCTGGAAAATACAATATCTTTCTTTTGTTTTGTTTTGTCGTTTTTGCTTTGTTTTGGCTTATATTTCTTATCTTTCCCTTTCTCATTCAAGGGAATATTTGTATCGATTTGGGAAAGGGATATGGCAAAATAGAACTTAGAAATCATTGTGGCTTTGTTTTTCAAAAGCCTAAGGCTTCAGAGGAATTTAAGTTAAGGTATTGAAGAATACAAGGGAAAAAAGATTTTCCCCATAGTAAGAAAATATTTCTCAGACCCTGGGGAGAAGAAGAAAGAGACAGCAACAACTTCATGGCTTCCAAGAGTAGAGGGGACCTCTATTCCACTTCCTACTAAGACTGAATGTGAGGCAGCCAAATGCCAAGCAGAGATATTTGAGCAGTTCATCATGGCGTTAAGCCCAAGATCAGCTTCACCCCCGGTTTCCTTACCCCATGGAGTGTAGCCTAGCTGAAAGAGCATATGTATACATAGATTGTGTCATCAGCTACCTGTGGGATTGATGACTGAAAACTGCAGCCCCTATCCTCAACACAAAGGCAATGCCCAAGATTCTAGAATTGAATGATAACTTGAGGAGGAGGCAGCATCCTTAGTTGGGCTGGATTTTTTTTTTCATAAACTCAATAGAACAGAGGCTAAAAGGCAGAAATTATGTTATTACAGTTGATTAAGAAAGTACTGGAGATAGAGAGTAGAACAATGGTTACCAGAAGGAGTAGTGCAGGGGATGGGGATGGTTAAAGTGCACAAAAATATAGTTAGATAGAATGAATAATTTCTAGTATTTGATAGCACAATGGGATGACTACAGTCAACAATTTATTGTATCTTTTAAAATAACTAAAAGAGCATAATTGGATTGTTTGTAACACAATGAAGGATAAATGCTTGAGGTGATAGTTACGTGATTTACCCTGATGTGATTAATATGCATTGTGTGCCCGGATCGAAATATCTCATGCACCCTATAAATATATATACCTACTATGTACCCACATAAATTACAAATTAACAACAACAAAAAAGGAAAGTACTTTTTTGTCCACCTGAATCATGGATTGATTCATAGTCTTTTTGGTTATATTGTGCTTCCTCCTGTGACATGGTTTTCTTCATTGAAGAAGTACCGTCAACATCCTTAAACTTTGCAACCAGACTGATGATCATTACCAGTGTGTAATTTACGAGTAGAGTATCTCACCATCTCTCCTCTTCTAGTCATTATGCTTCCTTTCATGTAGCAAGAGATAGCGTTGTTTGGCAGCCACACACACTGATAGCCCAAGCTACAAACAACTAAAATCTCAAAGTGATTTTCATTCACAAAACAAAAAAGAATGACTTTCTAGCTAGATTTTTAAAGATAAAATTAGAATTTTACTTTTCCCATTATTGATCCAAGATAATTAATAATAGAAAATATATATTAAATTACACTTATACGCATATCCATATATGCTTATATGTATGTGAAATGAATAACAACAATGATAAAAGAAATAAGAAGGAATATTCAGTTTCTACATAGAAATCATGTTGTCTGTGAACAAACATGGTTTTAAATCTTCCTTCCCAATCAATATATTTTTATGCTATATTTTTGTCTTATATTAGTTATAATTCCCAGTATGATGTAGAAAATGAATGATGAGAAGGGACATCCTTTGGGGCTTAATATTAATTACTAGTAAATTCATTTATTTTTCTTTTTCTATCTCTTTTCCCTTGGGATGTGCAAAAAGTTTTGATGTTTATATTCTTCATTAAACCCTACAGTGCCCCTCTTTTGGTTTAGTTTATTGTGTTAATAATGTTCATTTACCTCAGGATTCCCACTCACGTTCTTTCCTGCAGGCATCCACTCACATCTATTTGATATAAATTCTTGGATAGGTATATATCCTCAATAAATATATACAGTTGTATTTGTGAGATGTTTTAATGTCTCTATATTTTCTATGTATGGTATTATGTAACCTTATAAATTCAAATGTATTATATTAGACTCTCTGATTTTAGAGGTTTCTGATTTGATGTGAAGTATATTTGCTCTCACTCTGCTTTACGGCATCTGAAAATCTGCCAAAAGGCATCATGGTGTATCATAAGATCTTCTCGATAAATGTCAGCAATCCATTAATCCTCATCCTTTAAGTCTAACCATTCCATTTGTACAAATCCACCTAAATGTACCATCATCTAGTCCAAGTTATATATGATGCCATTGGATTCTGAGCATTTGCGAGACCCTTACTTCTGTCTATGTGAGGAAGTTAGAACATACAAGGAATGAACTAGTTTGTAGAAAACAGTTGCAAAGTTGAAAATGGAGATTCTAGGATATAGGGGTCTTTGCTTTAGGAACAAATCCTGCTCAGGTTCCCAAAAGATTTCTTCATATATCACACAAACAAGTAAACCCATTTATACAACTATCTGAAACATCTTTCCTAAGACACAGCATAAATGACACAGGATCTACAGAACATTACATGTATGGAGAAACAAAAGAAACATCTCCGTATTTTCCTGCCTGTCCAAGAAACTCTACCTGCTAAGGTAACCTACTAGAGATAATACTAGTTTAATTGGTAGATTTCTCTTGTCATTCTAGAATTCTACATGTTTGAACAATTCCATTCCTTTGCCTTTTCTTGCACTATAATTGGCCACAAGACAAATGTTTGAACTGAGAGTTTTCTTGATTAGTCTTACCACATTCCTACCACAAATACATGCTCATATGCACACTAATACACACCAACACTAACAGGGCATCAGCAGCTAGAGCTTCATGCTGCTATGCAGCAAAAATCTCTAGCATTATATTATAGATTGCCCAGGTATTTACACATCCAATCAAAGGTGAAGTTCATAGTCAACCCTGCGGGAGAGAAGAGTGATGCTTTCAGTGACATTTTGGAACCTCCGCAACCTCATGAAGAGCTATGAGCACAGCTTACTGTGTGTTACCATCAGGAGGTAAAGGGACTGCCTGCTGTCTCACACCGTCTACACCCTGATTTTGATGAGGAAATGTTGCCTAGAAAAGTAATATTCTATTAATGGAAGACAATGAATGCAAAGATGTTCATATGGCAGATGGCTAAATATTTGTTGATTTTTAACTGAGGCAGAGAAAGTCTACACTGGAAGTAAAAACAAAGTACATTTTCCTAAAAGTTTACACATTCCCCAAAATATCACAAAGGGATTATTTGGTATAACTCATCTCAAAATTACCAAAGTGATTAAATATAATCAGATCTTGAATCCAGGAATTTCACAATTTTCCTTTATTCTGCCACCAATTTTTATATGTGAGGCTTGATTATTGGCCCCTACCCGGCTTAGGTCTTCCAACTTTAGCTGTAAGCCCCAGGGTCTTGCCTATGGTCACTGCCCAACTGAGGGTCTGCTCTTGCCGAGAGCCTCTTGGCTTCAAGCCTAAACTCTGACCTGTTATTGCCCTGCAGGTGTTTTGGCTTTCCTGGTCTGACTTTGGAAGGAATCCAGGCTTTCTCTGATCTCTGGGACACTTTACCTATGCCATGTTCTTTGTTTTCAGCTACTGTAATCTTTTTCAGAATTCCATGAAACAGTTTCATTTTTGTTCCTTTCCTTCGTAATTTGTAGGAATTAAAAAGTCATTCATGCATTTGTTTACTCAATCAAGCAAATATTTATTGAGCAAAGTCAATGGCCTCAGCACTGTTAGTCACATGTACAGAATATGCTTTAACGGAACATATGGATTTTTTCCAAATTAGCTTTTTATGAACTGAAAATTGAGCTTATGTTAGTTTAACATTTTTTATTGCACAGTTCAAAGTAAAAAGTAAAAATCTTTTAACAGCTGCTCCTATCCCTTTGCCACAATCCTATTCCTCGGTAATATAATAGAAGTTAGCAAAAACTATAAGAAAAATATATAGACCTTACCTTTCAAGAGACACATAGACAGAATTTATTTCTGTGCATTTCTTCACAAAAGAAAGTCTAGTAGTTGTGGAGTGACATATCTCACATGAGGATGAAGAATAAGTCGTATTATTTTACTTTTAATCAAAACTATCTCATTTCTTCCCACCTCACTCCAAATCCAATCCATAGTGCCAAAACCACACTTCCCAGTATACGGTGATGAAATCAGGAGAAGGTTGAATGAAAGAGGTTCATTATATAGAAATTGTCACCCATACTAAGAAGAAGTAAAAGAGGACTGGTCCAAGTTTAGTTCATAGATGCTTTTACATTTTGTTTCACCCTCAGAGTGCTATTAGACTGAAGAAATACCAACCAAAGAAAGCTGCAAAGACTTGAAGGGATTATATGAAAGTTATATATGTGACAACAGTAGTCACCTTCTCCTCACACGTGGAACAGGATATATCAGATCTATGTACCAACATCTTTTAAAATGTTTTCTCAGCTTTATTGATGTATGATTGAGAAATAAAAACATTGTATCTATATTAAGGTATAATGTAGTGGTTTGACACAAGTTTGCATTGTGAAATAATTCCCACAATCAAGATAATTAACATATCCATCACCTCTCATAGCAAATTTCACATATACAATGTATTATTATTAACTATAGTCACCATGTTTCACATTAGATCTCTAGAACTTATTCATCTCATAACTGAATGTTTGTACCCTTTGACCAACAGCTCCCTATTTCCCCCACCCTTCAGCCCCTGGCAGCCACCATTTTACTCTCTGTTTCTCTAAGTCTGACTTTTTTTTAATATTCCACAATAAGTGGTAGCATGTGATATTTGTCTTTCTGTGCCTAGTATATTTCACTTAGCTTAATATCTTCTAATTTCATCCACGTTGTCCCAAGTAGGAGAATTTTCTTCTTTTTTAAGGCTTAATAATATTTCATTGTGTACACATTTTCTTTATGTACACACACACACACACACATGCGTATATATGGTCAGAATTTCTATATTCATCTATTGATGAACACTTAAGTTGTTTCATTTATTGACTTCACTATTGTGAATAATGCTGCATTGAACATACTGATTTCATTTCCTTTGGACGTATCCCCATAAGTGGGATTGCTGGATCATATGGTAGTCCTATTTTTAGTTTTTTGCCAACATCTTTTATTTTAGAATAACACTGAGTTTTGTTCAAGTGGCTTATTTGGAAAAAGTTCACTTGCCAATACAGAGATGACTCAGATTACATTTGTCTTTGCCTTTTCACACTAACAAGCTTGGAATATTACATTTAAGAAAATTTCCTAGGACCTTTCATTAAACTCAATGTGGCATTCTCTGAGTAAGGTGTCTTGGAATTTACATTTATTTATTCATTTAGCAAATACCTACTGGCTACTAACAATGTATCAGGCACTGTTCCAAGTGCTGGGGAGACCTTAGTACAAAAGAGGTAAAATTTTCAGCTCTTCATGGAGCTTATGTTTTACTAGGGGGAGGTAGAAAAATAAGCAAATAAATATGCAGGATGCTGAGTGTATTGAGTGCAAATGAAGGGAGAGGAAGCAACTAAGAGCCACGGCACGTGAGGGGTGAGAGTTTGCAATTTTAAGTAATGTAGTGAGGAAAGGCCTTATAGCAGTGATCACATTTTAGTAAATACCTGAAGAGATGAGAAAGTAAGCCATACCAGTATAGGAAAGAATGCTCTAAGCAAAGAAAATAGGCGATTCGAAGGGCATTGGTTGGAATGTGTCTGGCTTGTTCAAGAAAGATCAAGAAGGCCAGTGTGGCAATGGTTGTAAGGGAGCAGGTAGGGCAGGATTTCTAGAACCTTTTATGAACATTGGATTCACCTCTGAGGGAGATGGGATGCTTTGGTTGGCTTTTGAGTAAGAGTGACATAACCTAAGCAGTTTTAAAGAGATCACTCTGATCACAATGATAAAGCAAGATTTGGGAGTTGGAGATCCCAAAAGGTCCTTAGATTCCTAAGTTCCTTTTTGATGCTGTGATTCCACATTCCATACTTTGAAGTGATATCCCAAGCACCTACCCAGTTCAATGTGAAATGACTGTAGAACAGTATTTTCAGTAGTCTGAGGTGCTAAAATCACAGTATTCTAAAAGGCAAGTCTAACATTGAATATTAGAAAGTCTGAGACTACCTAACTTTCACAGTGAGAAAGAGGAGATTAAATAACAAGAAATTAAGTATTATAGCATAAGTATTTGTATATTCACACCACACGGCTTCGTGATTCAGAAGGCAAGAAATCATTTGGAAATGAATATGGTGTGTCTGAGACTACCTAACTTTCACAGTGAGAAAGAGGAGATTAAATAACAAGAAATTAAGTATTATAGCATAAGTATTTGTATATTCACACCACACGGCTTCGTGATTCAGAAGGCAAGAAATCATTTGGAAATGAATATGGTGTGTTATGGTAGGCAACTTGGAGAAAAGAAACATGGGCAAATTTGACTCTGAAAATGTTAGCAGGGATGACTTCCGTAAGTTTCTTAACCTATCTGTGTCTCATTTCCAAAACTGAGAAAATAATATCCACACATTAGCATGTGAGGATTAAATAAGACATTGAATGGGAAAGACCCAATATGGAGGAAATGCTCAATACGTGTTGGTTTCTTTCTTCTTTAGACTTGACAGAGATGTCAAATTTTGACATGGTATTTGACCAGGGTTGGAACAGCAAGGCTAAGGGAGTCTTTTCTATGCATACTTACTAAAGACCAGATATTTTGATATGTCATTGAATCAAGAAGTATGTACGCTGGGAAAAAAAAAAAAAAAAGTAAGATTGCATCTGCCCCTGGCCAATTTGTATGAATGAAAAATGAAAATAAATGGTATTCTTTAGTAAATACAACCCCAACCGAAAATAATAAGTGATAGTCTACAAGTAGTGAAGAATTTGTCAAAATTAAAATTTAAAAATTTACTTACATTTTGAGGACCTATAAATAATTTTAGAATCAATCCCAGTATCCAAGAGTTTAAATTATCATAAAAAGAATGTATCAAGCCAAGTGTGGTGGCTCATGCCTATAATTCCAGCACTTTGGGAGGCCAAGGCAGGAGGATTGCTTGAGCATAGGAATTTGAGACCAGCCTGGGCAAGATGGTGAGGCCCTGTCTCTACCAAAAAAAAAAAAAAAGTTTTAATTAGCTGGTCATGGTGGCATGTCTGTAGTCCTAGCTACTCAAGAGGCTGAGGCAGGAGGACCACTCGAGGCTGGTAAGTCAAGGCTGCAGTGAGCTGTGATTGAGCCATTGTACTCTAGCTTGGGCAACATGTGAGACCCATTTCTACCTTACAAAAAAAATATCAGAGGATTTCAAATATTACCACGCTTTGAAACTGTTTTTTTGTTTTGTTTTGTTTTGTTTTGTTTTGTTTTGTTTTGAGACAGAGTCTGACTGTCACCCAGGCTGGAGTACAGTGGCATGATCACAGCTCACTGCAACCTCTGCCTCCTGGGTTCAAGCAATCCTCCCACTTCAGCCTCCCAAGTAGCTGGGACCACAGGCACACGCCACTACTCCCAGCTAATGTTTCCAATATTTGTAAAGATGGGATTTTGCTATGTTGCCCAGGCTGATCTTGAACTCCTGGGCTCAAGTGATCTGCCCACCTCGGCCTCCCAAAGTGTTAGGAATATAGGCATGAGCCACCGCAATTGGCCCCACTTTGAAACTTTTTAACAAAAGGCAAATTAATCTTTAAAAAATGTATTTGACAGCAACAATATACACATATGTGTGACCTAATCTTTCCACTTTCTTATTTGTTGTATCTGTTTGTTTGTTATTAAAGTTTTCTACTAAAATAACTGGGTTCCTTACACGGAGAGGTGACATCTAGAGAAATCAGTTTAGTTTAAATTGAATTGGCTGCTGTATGAAGCCTTGTAACATCATTGTCAGATGTACCAATAAGTCATTATTTTCAGGAATGACACTAACAATATGGTGACACATCCCATCTCCTTTGTTACAAAAAGGGGATAGTACAGGTGGTAAAGATAAGCAAAGTCACAGAGGCCTCATGGTCAACATTAAAGTGATTTGACAAACAAAGAATAGCAGAAAGAGAAACAGCAACTCCTATCTGTTTTCTAGGCCTCAAAAGATTCATAACTTGATATATTCTTAATTCAGCTAGGAATTTTTACAAATTGAAATGATGAAAAACACTGCATAAATATTAGAATTCTCTGGTGGAAAGATATGAACAATGAACGTGTTGCTGAATGAATACAAAGTACGTAGCACTTTACAAATAAGAAGGCTGTCAAAGAAGAGAGAAATTGACATATATCAGAGGACCTACTGGACCTAAAATATTAAATATGATGAGTGAATAAAGACTATTTTTCTTGTTGCTTTGTTCTTCTCGTAGGCAAGAACATTTCCTTCAAAAGAGCACACTAAATGCGTTCTCCAGTTGACTCATTTTCACACTAGATGGCAAATGTGTGGGAGGGCACACACACACAAAAAGATGCCTTTTGATTAGATTAGTGAGAGGGGGAAGTCTGATTCATCCATAAAATGATAGGAGCTATATTTGTTCTAATGATGCATCTAAGATTGCATTTTCAGTTGCTTGATTTTAGATGGTGCTTTTGGAGCGTCTCTCTAGAAAGAAAC
Source organism: Macaca mulatta (assembly GCF_049350105.2). Classification (NCBI taxonomy): domain Eukaryota; kingdom Metazoa; phylum Chordata; class Mammalia; order Primates; family Cercopithecidae; genus Macaca; species Macaca mulatta. The sequence continues at coordinate 68,682,823 of NC_133417.1, read as the reverse complement.
TTTTTAAAATTCTTTAGCTGAAATAATTCTTTCTGACCTAAAACTTGAAATCTTAAAACTTCTGAACTATTATGTGGATATTAATTGCGATGAAAAGGAGGAGTTATTGGAGGGGGTTCTGGGGAAGGGTCAGAAGCAATATATTCCATGTCCAGAAAAATGGAGAGGGCTAGGAAAATATGGTGTGGGATTACACAATTTAGAACTGAAGGCTTTAGTCATGAACATTGAAACATGGTAATCCAAATGTAGTTGTCCAAGAGATCTGCTACTGCACATTATCTAGGCCTGACTCATTTTTCTTACTTGTACTTTCAAATATGTCGTTGGCCCAGTGGGACTTGTTGAAGGTTTCCTATTAGATTAGGGTGTTATTACACTTTCTAGTCGAAAATGCTGTTGAACTTCTCTTTCTTTTCCCTTTAAAAAATACCCAGGTAAATGGCTTTTGCTATAGTTGGCTGAGAGTTTCCAACATGGTTTGAAGTGAAGAACATTTGAAATTTATCATATGATAGATAAAATGATGACAAAGTTATATCTCATTCCTGATACTAAAATTTTGTCTGTGTGATAAAAATGACAACTGGTCCAAGCATAGAAATGCTGTTTAAGGGTGGAATAAATGCCTTGTCTCTGCACTATTGACTACCCAGTGCTCAAAGTTAAGTATTCAAATACTATACATCTTACCCCCAAAGATCATTGATATAGATTATATGAAAATAAATTCAATTCAAGTTTAACATTAATTACCCTTTATTACAACTGCATGGATTTATCATAGTCCAGACTACAGTGGCTAGTGTGGCTTTGGGCAGTTATTCGATATCTGACAATGGCAAGGGGAAGTATATAGTATGGCAAGTTTTCTGATTTAAATGAGGAATATTAGACAGCTATAAAATCCTCCATAAAATGAAATGTCCAATTTTATCCATGTGATACTTCTTATTTTGCTCTCAGTAGAGTAGCATGTACAGATTATGTCAAATGTCAACAAATATGATAACAAAATGCAAAAAGTCTAGATATTTTGAAACACCTGGATATTTTATTTTCACTTTCCTTATGAGTTTTGGCTGCAACAAACTATGCTAATCTAAAAATTTCTTAATAACTTTGTTTTAAATCTTTGGTTATGTCTGATAAACTTGAGAGTGAATCAGATTCCCTTTATGATGATCTAATTGGCCATTGACTTTGGGAAAGTGGAAAAGGCCAATTTGATTCCTTTGTGACAGATTTGGTCAAGAGAAAGACCTAGGAAAGAAGGGCTACAACAATAAACAAGTTGTTAAATCACTCTATATAGTTCAAAGAAATAAATGAACAAACAAAATTTAGGAATGAATTCTCACTTCAATCATTGAAACATTGTGTGTGTGTGTGTGTGTGTGTCTGTGTGTGTGTGTATGTATGCCAAGTTTGTGCTTTGTTTCCCTAACTAGAGTGCAGTGGTGCAATCATGGCTCACTGCAGCCTCGGCCTCTCAGGCTCCAGCGATCCTCCCACCTCAGTCTCCCAAGTAGCTAAGACTACAGTCACACACCACTATGCTTGACTAACTTTGTGTGTGTGTTTGTGTGTGTGTGTTTGTTTGTTTGTTTGTCTGTTTGTTTGTTTCTTTTCATAGAGATGGGATTTTGACATGTTGCCCATCCTAGTAAATTTAATCTTACTGAGACTCAGTTCTCTCACTTGTAAATGGAGAAAATAATGCCCACTTCACTTGACTGTTACGAGAATTAGCCAAGATAATTAGGCTCTAAGCATTTAGCGTAGAGCCTAAAAACTGTAAGCATTTAATAAACGTTACTTTCTGTTTATCCTCTTTCATACTAAAGAAACTAAGTTCAATTTTGATCAAAGTCTAGTATCATGTTAAATATCAACTTTCCCTTAATAATTAAATCCCTGCTGATCTTCTACGCCATAGTGTTTGTGTTAATTGAAGAGCGATTCAAGATGTCTACACACTACAATTAGAGATGACACTACAATCTAATGAAGGCCCTCTCTTACTTAGGAATAGCTTGTGTTCCAAAAGCCAATTTGTTATTCCCTACTAAGAATTTAAAAACACATATTCCCAAAGAAACAATGCTTTAGTAATCTATCATTTACTTTATGTATTATGTAAATAACACTGAAGAGTTTAACAACTTACAATATTCTGTGGCAAAATGCATTCAAATTTCCAAGTTGCAACTTTGATAATGTATGCCTAACACAGGCAGTAAGAATAGAATTTCTCCTAGCTCCAAGATACTATGGGCTCTTCTGTAGGCTGGTATAGTTATCTTTTGGTGAAGACACTTCTTACCACCTCCATTGCTGTTGTTCTGTTCTCAGTCACCATTAGTATAGCTTTCTGGCTGGGCACAGTGGCTCACGCCTCTAATCCCAGCAATTTGGCAGGCTGAGACGGGTGGATCACCTGTGGTCAGGAGTTCAAGACTAGCCTGGCCAACATGGTGAAACCCTGTCTCTACTAAAAATACAAAAAATAAAAATAAAATAAAATAAATAGCTGGGCCTGGTGGCAGGTGCCTGTAATTCCAACTACTCAGGAGGCTGAGGCAGGAGAACCGCTTGAACCCGGGAAGCGGAGTTTGCAATGAGCCAAGGTCATGCCATTGCACTCCAGCCTGGGCAACGAGAGCAAAACTCCATCTCAAAAAAAAAATTTTATATATATATATATATATATATATATATATATATATATATATATATGTAGCACTTTCCTACCTTTAGGTTCATTTGCCCTTCCTCCCCAACACACACATACACACAGACACCTTTTTCTTTTCCTTTACTTCCTCCCCAACACACATACACACACACACACACACACACACACACACACAGACCTTTTTCTTTTCCTTTAAGAACTATTGATTCTCCGTTACTGTTGTTCCTAACTGCTACTTTCCCCCAACTACCGTAAAACTTAATGCAAACTTATCACCCTATGTCCCCCCCGAATCTCTAAAGTAAACATATTACCCTTTTGGTTTTTGTGGAGAGGAGAGGATAATCGGAGTTTGCAGCCAGGAAACTCGTGGAACTAACAATCATTAAACATCCTATCCTATACATATATTTCTACACCAGGCTCTGACCTCATCATATTTCTCATTCTTTTCTTTAGACTTGGAGAAAATTAAAGACATCATTTATTCTTCATAGAACAAACCAGAATCATGGGATCTGAGATTTGATGAATGAGATGGGAGGGAATAAGGAACAGGATTGGATATCTAATAGAGATAGAAGAGCAGGACACTGGTGGAAAAAGTCTTAGAAACAAGTTGTTGAATAAATATGCAGGAATAATGTATGCCTAACAAGCTGTTGAATAAATATGCAGGAATAAACAAACGAATGAGATTTACTCAAGTAAATGAGCTTTAAAAACTATAAAGAGATATATTTGGTTGGTGCAAAAGTAATAGCAACTTTTGCCATTACTTTCAAAGGCAAAAACCACAATTTTATACCAACCTAATACAATTGCATGTTGCTTTCTCTTCTCTCTGGTCCACTATGGCAAATGGGAAAGGCTGGGAATTCCTGGAGTATTTAGTCAGTGTCACACTAAGCAAACAGATATTCTGATGCTTGAAGTATTCATAGATGTAGTAAGGTATGATAAAAAGATCCTTACTTGCAGGTCATCTGGGTTTGAGATCACATTTTCTCACTTCCTAGTCAAAGCCCTTGGGTAATTCTTTTGCTTTGTTCAGGTCTCTGTTTTATAATTTTTGAAGTGATGAACCTAGAATACCAAATGAAGAAATACCTAAATACATTTTTTAATTAAAAAATAACTAAGATCCACAACTTAGATCATTAAAGATTTTGAACATGGGGTATTTTGTTTTAATTATCCCAGTAACGTTGTCTACACAACACGGAACACCCATGTGAATCCAAAACATTCAGTTAGCCATCTGGATGACTCCAGACATGGCGTGTGTGGCATACTGCCATCAGAGCATCTGTATGGCTGATATTTTCCTTTCCTAACTGAATGTTTAGATAGTGATATGGAATAACAAGGACCCAATTAGCTAGTACTGTTTCTCACTCCTTACCTTAGTCAAGAGCCCATCCCACACAAAGGAAATAATAAGAAAATTATTTTGCCCGCACATCCATTCAAACCAAGTCACCGAAGGCATTCACTTGAACAGAGTATATCCTTTACTGAAGAATAAGGAAGATGAACACACACTTCTTTTAGCATAAAAAACATTGACCAGGGTCAAGTAGCACATTGCTAGCTGAGTTGAAGCCCAGCATGGCTTATTAAGGCTATTTGCTGAGAGAGCTTGTATTAAGTCACTGGGCTTATTTAAAAAAAATTTTTTCCCTCTCTAACAAGTGCCAGACATGTGAGTCCATAATGAGTTTAATTAAAGTCAATAGCAGCCAATAATTCAAACCTTATAAATGTGAGAGCAAACAAGACTCTTAAGTCAAAACATGAAATATTCCATTTAAGTGGAAGTTTTAATCTTGTTTATAAAATAAAATTACCACGTATGTTATGGGCTAATACAGTTCAAAGATCTGATTTACAGTGCTGGATCTACCTCTTTGCTATTTGGGGAGAGTAAAAATTTTTAATAAGAGAACTTTTTTATAGCATCCAACAATATGCTTGTATATAATTGGTACTTAATACGTATTTATTAAGCACATAAATGTGGTAAAAGGTACAGTTCTAAGAGAAGTAAGCAATAAGGACAACACAAAATGAAGATAACAAGCAGCTGCAAAGGAGAAAAGGCAGATGAAAAGCGATGGGGGAGAGATTTATTTCATTAACTCACAATCCTTGTAATTTTTGTATAAAGCTAGATTGTTACTCCTTCCTAGAAAGATTTAATGTGAGTTACAATAAGGTTAAATATTATGACGAATGGATCACTTTTGCAGGATGTACTATTAGTTCCATACACAATTAAAATATGTGGAAATGATTCATTTCCAAAACAAATGGATCAAGTTTATACAGGGATTTAAGGCTCTTGATTGTCATTTGTTGGTTGCCTCTCAAATCTGCAGTAGTTTAACACACTGAGGTTATTCTTTTAACAAAACAGATGTCTTACTATATGAAATCTGTAGCTACATGTTTATATTATTTATGTATCACATTAATTCAAAATTTTTATTGGATCCATTCTCATTTTCACCAAAATTATTTGACTGTCATATTCTATTGAAATCTACTGTCCTAGTTGAGAAAAGTTTCAAGATTCAAATTACAATGAAGAAAACAAATCGTATTAGCCATGCTGCTCACAGCATCTTTATTTGGACTACAGTGGAAATTGTTAATAGGCTCCGGAAACCAATGTTCATAATCACCTTGTTTTATAAGAAACCAAAACATTTTGTTGAACATGTAAAATGAGAAGATAGAGCAGGCAATTAAATTTTTAATTGAGAGATTTGTATGTTTAAATTCTGACAAACCAAGCACCAAGCCTTTTTCTACCATTAAAAATGTTACTATCCTGGGATAAAGAAATAAGTGTTCACTTTATCGAAGAGAACCAGACCTCAGTTTAATCTGCTTGAAAAATATGTGATTAAATGTCTGAATTTTGAAATGTTTAAATTCGGCTCCATGTCACAGAACTTTAAATACCTCTTTGGTTACTTATTGATGTTTTAAGGTAAATTTGTTATGTGTTGTTTATATACATGAATATTTGGAACACATTCTTCATATTCCATCATAAAAATATTTTACATAATTTTTGAATAATAAACAATGAACTATGATCCTCTTCATGCATAGTAAATGTTAAATGCTGCATTGTTTGCAGACATTAAGCCATAAGTGTTATTTGAGATCTAACAAAATCCTGACCCCTTTAAAAGCCAAACAGCACTACAACAGGCCTTCCCTAGCAACTGTATTCATAATGGCAATCTCTGACAGTCAGTCAAACTAAATAAACCATCAAGAATTCCAAGCCAGAAATGAGTTGTTGAGGGCTCCCGTTATCATGTCGGGACTGAGGTCATGGAGGAAACCGGAATGTTATTTTCACTAGTGCTGGCCTGCCAGTTAGTGCTGGAATTAGATTTTAGTGAAGGTGAACTTCACCATTGCTGATACTGGCAGAAATGTGCTCAAAAATCCTTGTAAGGGCATCAGAAAGGCCTGTGGATTACAAAGAGGTGAATCCACCCCTCTCCTCTTTCTCTGTTTCTTGTCTACAGTGTCTCCTGTTGATGTAGAAAACCATTGTTGTATACCAGAGTTTATGATCCCAAATTTATCTACCAATGCTAGGATTCAAACTGAAACTTCCTGAGCTGGGAGTATCAGGGCACTGAAAGGGCATAAACCTTGGTGCACATTGGTTAAGTGGGATAATCTTTAGCAACATACCTTTTGAAATGAGACAGTCAAAAGATGCTGTTCTTTGCTTTTATAATGTAATTGTTTTATTTTAATAGAAGGTTTAAAAAACATTACTGCCTTATCACATTTTTGAGTCAATAAAGCATCTTAGCAGGTCATAAAGGTATGCAGTGAAGGTGCTGAGCCTCCCAAAACACGTGACTGCTGCTTCTCTCTGGAAGTGGTGTTGTAGACTTGGGGACAGACGAGTGGAAAGAGTAAACTTCCATTATGAACAAAGAATTTTAAAAATGATTATGCACTCAGACTTTTATTATATTTCCTTTTTTTCTGACAACACAAACTGACTCAGTTACTCTGATTTTATGTCAGCTGCTTTAATACAATCTCAAAGAAAAAAGATAATCTACATTTATAAATGTCATTTGCTATAACAGCCGTGTGTGGTGCAGTTGCTATTAGACTACATAACTTAAAATAATGGTTTTATTTATGAATGCAAGAAGTAGCTATATGATAATACAGCTGATATACACAATTTTTTTCTTTTGTCAATTTGCCAAGGGAAAGAATATGGGGATGGTATTTAAAGGCACTGCAAAGTGCACAATAAAGAGTTCTGTGTTTCACTTCTACAAGATCATTTGCGAAGCAGTGAGGCAGGTGCAAACAGCTTATATTTTCTTTGCACTAGATTGAACCCCAAGACACGATTATTTTTATAGACATAAGCCCTCACCATGCATCCTATGAATTCGGATTAATGATGGCCTTGCCTCATAGCTAGATTAGCTTTAGTAGTGCTTCCATTTAGTCTCATTGTATTACCAGAAATGCATTGTTTATCATAGTTCTAGATATTGCAAATACAGTGGACAAGACAGAGAATCTTTATTAGCATAATGATGAAGCAGAGAGAATTAGTATAATTAAGATACATCAACATAGAATAAAAGTTTTTGAAAGAATGGGCTGAAGCTCTTGAGAACAAGGCTTGGTGAGTAGGAGTGGACCTATCTATGCAGCTGGATGCTAGGCCACAGTCACGAGCCTTTGTTTCACCTGCTGGGTTGGCTACAATAAGCCAACATAGACTTGAAGGCTTGCCGAGTTATAATACTTCATATTCCTATTTTAAAACAATATTTCAGAATTATTTATTACTTTATATTGAGCTTGGTAGAAATAACCTTTGTCCTGGATTTTGAGCACTAACAGGCATTTTCATATCAGACTAACATCAACAATTGAAATATATCTCAAACCAAATATTCTCAAGATTAGAAACAGCAACCTGTTACATCATTTCCTCAAAAAATTATAGTCTGAGATGCAAAGGGCCTTTTATAAACTGATTTTTGAAGGTCATATTTTTAAAATAAAAGAAGACTAAAGAAATAAAGTGGTCTCCTTGATAAATGTCATTTTCTGTGTCTCTCCTTCTCTCTCTCTCTCTGTCCACAATAGTCAGCAGTACACACAGAGGCTGCGATGCTCACATGGTTGTCTGATGCACATGGGCAATGCGTTAGTAGAGTTGACTGTTTTTCTGTGCACCATTTTGAAGGCTGTAGGTGCAGTTGCTCCCTGAATCCTACCACTGGCCTCTCTTTACTTCTAAGCAGTGGCCAATCAAGTATGCACACAAAGAATTCAATCACATGAGGCAAGATGCAGGTCGGCTTATTGTTTAATGTAGAGAGCTGCCTAATAAAGCTGGACTAGAGAAGAGGCAAAATTTCCTTTCTGCCAAAATCAAGCCCTGCCCTACTAAATATCCAACATGAGAGAAAGAAAAAGACAGAGATACTCTGTTTGTTACAGCAAGTGTTCCAAGAGAGAGAAAGAAAGTATAGCCTGTTTCCAGATGTGGGCATCAGTGTAAGCTGACCCGACTTAACTAAGATAGCGCCAAATCAGAGAAGATAATCTTCCTTCTGGAGAAGGAGTAAATAATTGGATAGGGAAAGGGAACAAAGCTTTTCCCCCAGAATTTATTGAAGGTACAAAGTGGGACATTTTTGGTGGACATTCTCTTACTGTATGGGAACTCAAGAGCAACCAAGTAGTATCCTTTCAACACATAAAAAGTTATATGAACTCTTTGCTTGTTTAAGAGTTAATTCTACCTTCCTTACTCGTATAGTTCAGCATAGGGTTCCATAAGAGGTAATGCCTCTAACTTAGCATTTCCCAGAGCATGTTCCATGAAACGTAAGTTCTTTGTGATGTAATTTTAAGGCAAGTGGAGAGTCTGGTAACCAACTAAGTGTGATGAATATTGAATCAAACAATACATTGGGTTAAACAGTTTTCTTTACTGAAGGACTTTTCTACCTGTAATATGTGAATGTGTATTGTGAACGTGTATTGTGAACATTTGAGAGGTGTATAGAATGTATTGTTTCCCAAAATTATTTGATCACCATGTTCTGTTTTTCAGGCGTATCTCACAGGATTAATGTTCCTAAAAGCATCTTTTGAAAAACATTGTACAAGTGGATATTCTTTCACTTCTCACTTCCAGAACACCTAGCCCAGTGGGTGAATATAGATCAAAGAGAATGGTAGCAGTCTAAAGTCAGAAAAAGCCAACCCCTCTTGGGTCTGGAGCTGGATGGGTTGATGCTAGAAGCCAAGGCTATGAACAGGAGCTCTAGATTTGAATTCAGTTTCACACTAGATGATTCAATAAGAGCAGATGATAAAGAAAATATGAATGATAATGCTTTTAGAGAGCATATTCTGTACCAATTTGTCTCCAAATAATACCTTATACCTGGCATAGCTAACTCATTTATATTACTTATTAGATGCCCCAAGGCATCTGTGTTTATAATGCCTCTCTTAGAAATTCTACAATGTGACCAAGAGGAAAGTTGAACTACCTGGTCAGCCCTCGATCCATTCTAGGCTCTTAAGTCTACAGAGTCAGCTATAACTGGGCTTGCCATATGGACAACTGTGGATGGGAAAGGTGCTAGAGCGTATTTCACTAGATTCACATAATTATAAAGCATAGTCAAAGTCAGTTTTGTTTCTAAGTGCTAAGAAGGAGGAAAGTTGGACATTAGTGTTTTTACTTTATCTATTACTGTTCCAACCCAGAGTTTTATCCCCTTCCTCTGCATTGGAATCCTAAACATGTATATGCTACTCATTTATAAGTCTAGCCAAAATATTCATGTACTGTATCATTGCAGATTATTGAGTTTTGTAAATAGTTTGTGTTTTATCATTTAATGTTTTTAACTAATTTTGGAGCAAAACCTAAAATGTGCTGTAAGTCTGTCTGCTTTAATGAATAGAATATATCGATCAGGATCAAATATTTCTTAATATCTTGGGACAGTTACATTGAATATCAATGATTAGATGCTGTCCTCTAATGCATCAAGTTCACAGAATGTAATGAAGCATACAGGATTATCTCTACCCTAAGTCATCCAAGAAAGCAAGAAAGTTTTTATTTTTCTTATTATTTTTTCCTTCACTTCCCTTTTTTTGTTGTCAAGTTTTCAGTTGTCATTCTCACTGCTCTCAGTATGCCTGCATAATCTGTGGTAGACTGAAAATCAAATGACTACAACTGTTAGAATCTGTGTTACGTAGGAGTCAGTAGACTAGTATTGAACTACTTTTCTACAAGGCAACTACATGTATTTAGTGTGTAGATTTTGAAACTTCACTTTGGCCTGACCAAAGATATTTGTGTTTACTTCTGAGTTGTTGATTCTGTTTTGAGGTGAGAAAATGTTTCTCTACTTGGAGATAGATAGAGATAGATAGATAGATAGATAGATAGATAGATAGATAGATAGATAGACAGATAGATAGATATAAAATGTCCTAAATCCTTTAATTTAACTGTGAACTCTGTGAATATAGATTATCTGATACTTAAAGAACATTCTACATAGTAGCACACATTAGGTGCTCAAAAAATATCTGTTGGCTAAGTGATTCTGTAATTCCCTCTTCCCACCTGTACTTAACAGCTCTGTCAGATTGATTCTGACTTTGGCTAGAATTACAAGAAAAATTATTCTACTTGGAACAAACATTCTCATATACACACTATGGGTTGAACTGCATCCTCCCATAAATATGCTGCAGTCCTAACCCCCAATACCTCAGAATGTGACTTTATTTGTAAGTAAGAACTTGGCAGATGTAATTAGTTAAGATGAGGTCATACTGGAGCAGGGCAGACCTTTAATCGAATGGGATGCTGTTCTTGTAAAGAGCAGAAGAGACACACAGGAAGAAGACAGCCATATGGCAACAGAGACAGAGATGGAATGATGCATTTACAAGTCCAGGAACACCAAAAATTGCCATAATCACCAGAAGCTACCAAGAGGCAGGGCTGGATTCTCCCCTACAAGTTGTAGTACAGTCCCCTTTACATTGATTGGGGACTTATGGCTTCCAGAACTGTGAGACAATGAATTACAGTTATTTTAAGCCACCCAGTTTGTGATACTGTGTTACAGCAGCCCTAGGAAATGAAACAAATCCAGTACATTTTATTTTATTTTCTTCTCATGTTTGGGGAGAAAAAAGGATAACGAAGTTGTTCATTACCTTACTCCCAGGTTGTTACCTGAGACTAAGCAGATATCCAGGTGATAGTTCATAAGGTGATGACCCCCTCCAACTGTTGTCACAGCAGCAATGAAATCTTTACCAGTAGAGACCCAGTAAAGTAAAAAATAATAGCCACCTGTTGTGCCACAAATGGATTGGGAGAAATATAGATGGTTACAGGGATGTGGGGGGTGGGAGGTAATAGGAAAGTCTAGACTCTACAAAAATTACTTTGAAAATTGTCCAACAGTTTATTTAGCGAGAGCACTCAATATTTTCAGGGAATGGCCAAATAAGAACATTATAATAATAGAACATTTAATAATGTTAATTCTCAAAGGACACTTTCTTCCATTTGTGGGCAGGAGAGAAAGGAGGAAAAAGAAAGAAAAGGAGAATAGAAGGTAGAAGGAAAGAAAAGAGAGAAAGAATGAAGAAAGAGAAAAAAGTAGAGAGATAGATAGACAGATAGATACATATAAAATATCTATTTATATGAGAGCCAAATAATTTGGGTGAAAATGAGAATGGATTCAATAAACATTTTCAATTAATATGATAAATAATATAAACATGTAGCTACAGATTTCATATAGTAAGACATCTGTTTTGTTAAGAGTAATCTCAGTGTGTTAAACTGCTGATGAAATACCCCTAAGAAAACTACAACTACCATGAATCATAGTAGCTACATTTTAGAGGGCAATTGTTATGTGCCTCAGCTGCACTAAACTTTTTAAGTGCTTTATCCGATTTAATTCATATAAAAACACTGTAATATAGTTATCACTTCTTCCTATTTTACAGGTGAGGAAAGTGAGTACCAAAGATATTTTGTCCCTTAACCCCAGTCCTATTAACAGCTATAATAGGAGCTGCAATCAAGTCCAAGCCTTTCTGGCTCTAACCATGTGGCTCTGTGTTGGCAGCGTACTAAACGTAGGCTCCAGAAATTGTGTTTCATTGCTTTTCTCAAAAAAGATCATCACTAAAAAAGAGAGAATTTGTCAAATTAGTAGATGTTTACTGAACACTTTTGATATTCCAGGCACTGTGCTAGACCCTATTAAAGATTCAGGAAAATATTTGACTATTGTAACGTCAAAAATTATAGTAGTTAAACAGTCTCTCCGATATAACACTTACCTTACTGTCAAAAACATTGAATGATTGCATATATGTTCAGTGTGTTCCTTGGCATCCCCTCCACCTCTCCCTTTTGTAAAATTTGGTTTGTGGATTCTCTGTCCAAAATCCAGAATGTCCAAAAGGTCAATTGTAGCAGCAATACCTCAATTGCATATGGAGAATCTCTTACACGTATTTATGTATATATATATATATTTTACATTTTTATAGTGTATTTAGAATTTTCTAACTTTAAAGCGATTTTCTCAGCCATTTGCCATCAGTAGCTCATAATATAAGCATGGAAGGAATATTATCACAACTTATAAATGAGGAATTTAATATTTAGAAAGGAATTTGAATCCTTTTAAAGGAATATCCACCTATAAGAAGTTGCATTGGGGATCCTAAATAAATCTAAGTTCTTCTAAAGGAGAATATTTCCTATTCCCATTTTGCTTTTTAATGCCAAATGCTTTCCTTGAAGTTTTTCTCTTGCTTCATTTTAGGGTATTTTTTAAGTCTGTGGGTCTAAGAAGCAATACAGAGCCATGTTGCTTAAAAAAAGCAATCAAGTCAAAAGTCCTACACAAAAGGGACACATTTCAGAGAAGCTACAAATAAATATGTTAGAGATTGAACTGCAACCACTCAATAGTATTTTTTTGTCAAGAAAACATTTTTTTTCCTAGAACTTAGTCAATACAAAAAGAAAAAGGCAGATTTTTTCAGGGTCTCTCTGTTTGCATGTGAGTTAGAGAAAATACACAAGTCTGACAAACATCTGGGAAATGGTTATGTGGAGTGCTCGGGGTTTTTACCCCCTTCACATTTTGCCTGGAATTCATAACAGTGTCCTGTCTTCTAATGTGATTGGCTGCAACAGTTCCAGTAATTTAAAATACAAATAGTGCTGAGAAAGCATGGTAAGGATTGGCATGTTATAGTTCTGGAAACACTGAACATTATGAATGATGTAGCGGTAAAAGGAAAGAAATATTGCCAGAAAATATTGATAGTGGATTGGATCTAAATTCACAGGAGAGGGATTGCCTGGCAGAAATATATGGTTCCCTATCCCTGTAACATTGCAGTTTTTTGACTTCATTTTCCGTTGGAAGAAAAAAAAAACGTTTCTTGCTGTTAATATACATCAACGCTTTTCACTATTTAGAAATTAACATGATTTACACATATCGAAGCTCTGCGGTTTAGAGCACACACTTTGGTCAGATAGAATTGGGGTAAATCTCAAGCTCTCTACCCACCCTGGGTCTGCTACTCTGTGAACCTCAGTTTCCTAGTCTGTCAGTTGCGTGACTACCAACACTTCATGTAGAAATCATGAAGAGTAAATAAGGTAAATGCGTGTAAAAATAAACCAAGCAGAGTGCCTGGCCCTCTGAATACTCTCAGTGAATGATGGTTTGTATTTATTTTTGACTTTGCATTTGCTCAGCCTGGATGTGCTTGTCTAGATATTGGTAATCCAATGAGTCTAAAACAATACCTCAAAATGTGGCTGAAATGTGGATAAAAGATCACTTTGTTAGCAATTGTATACTAATTATTAGGGGTTCTATGCATCATTCCAGCTAGTTTAAAGGAAGAAGGGCCAGGTAGAAGTGACAGAACTAAAATAATTCCTCTTTTTTGTGTTTAGCCTGTAGGATTATTTATAAGGAAAGTCAATAATGCAAATCAAGGTAATGGTGGTCTTTGGGGCACATAGAAAAATGAATTAAATCTATCCACATCGAGGAAAACTCAAAGGCACCAAAAATAAGAAGAGAATTTTGGATGGATCAAAACTCATGCCAACGATTTGTGGAAGGGATGTACCCAATTCACTGAGAAGACATGCAGGGGAAGGGGGAGGAAGAGAAACAATTTTCGGGGTGTGCCCTCTTGTTTTTCCATGTCTTTTTCACACTTTATTTTCTCTGCCATTGAAGACTCAATTCAAAACTGGCTCTGGAGTAGAATGAAAACCAAGAATTTAATTTAGGAATTAGAGGGAGTTTTCAAATGTCAGAATGTCTCCCTTTGAATTTAGTTTTTGACATGAACAAATTTCTTAAAATAGGAAGGTAAGTCTTATGCATCTAAGAAATAGAGAATAAAATAATCTGTGGTTGTTACCTTTCTCAGCTAAGAATAATTCCAAGTATTAAAATCGATAGCTAGGATCTGTTTCTATTTTCTAGGAAAACTAAGATTCTCAAAAGATTATGATTACGTTTAAGCCAATTAAACAAACAGAATAAACTCCAAATTTAGATTTCCTTTCATAGTTATAAATATGTCGAGAATAAGAGATGGAATGTATGTACGTAACTAGGTCATAAATACATCTAATAAGTCAATGGAAAGGAGAACAGACTTAGAACATAGAACAGCACTGAAGTTTGTGAAGTAATATTTCCTACCTCATTCTTAGGTTATGCTGTCTGATAAGATTATATGAGTGCTATTCATCAAAATCGACAGATTTTTATGCCTTTTTCTTTCAGAAAATTAAATTTTATTCATGTTCAAAGGGGCAGTTATTCAGCATTTTTCAGGTAGGACGGATTAGGCACACTAAATGCTTTCTCCTTTCTGCAAAGCTAGGTCCCCAGGAAGGGGAGATATACCTACACCCAATAGCCAGAGGGATATGGAGACAGGGACAACATGTCAGAGATGGTGACATGAACACAAAACATCTGGATGCCAGGATTTTCATTGCAAGAATTCTACAGCTGCAGCCTGGGGTCACCTTGAAAGCTCTTTCCATACCTCATGCATAGGTAAAAATCAGGGTTTCCTTCTGCAACCTCTGAAAGCTAGAGGAGACATTTGAAAATGTGACAACTTAATATTCTTTCTCTCCCTGCTTTCCACTTCCACTTCCCTTCCCCAGTGTAAGCACACATGCATGCACACACACACACACACACAACAAAGAACAAGCCAGAAAAAAATCCCAATGGTTTAAAAGGAAAATAGATTAAACAGCAAGTAATTCCTAGTTTTAAACTGTACCATTATTTTAAAGATTGAATAGGCATGGCTGGCACATAATTTCCTGAGGCTGTAAAGCCAAATACTATAATAGTTTAATACTAGATCCTACTTGACTTAGATGCTATTTGTCCACATAAAAGTATCACCAATGACACCTTTGTTGGCCAGTTTCAGCACAACCACCAAGCCCTTAATGAGCATTTATTATTTATTTGACCTTCAGAGGTCTCAGGGTGCGTGCACAGTTATAAAGTCATATGCATAAAACCATCTCTGCAATAAATTAAAATTAAACTAACCATGGCAGCAGTATTCTAGGAGCATAACTTTACTTACTTGGGTAGGCCAGGTGGAAGCAATGAGTTCTGCTCCATGTCCTGAAGGTCAGGAGAATTGGATTCTGTCAAACAAGGAAAGCAGGAAAACTGCAGAGTCCAGCAAGAATCACCCTCTAGCCTGTGGCCTGTCAGTAGCAGCATCTAAGCAAGGGGCAATATCTACCCTGTTTGAGAAGCATCAGGCTAAATCCAAGCATATTAATGTGG
Source organism: Macaca mulatta (assembly GCF_049350105.2). Lineage (NCBI taxonomy): Eukaryota > Metazoa > Chordata > Mammalia > Primates > Cercopithecidae > Macaca > Macaca mulatta. The sequence goes on along the minus strand of NC_133417.1, from coordinate 68,667,157 downwards.
GGCTAAAAGAAGATTTTTGCTGAAGTGCCTTCATCCCCGCCTTGTGTACCTGCTCTATAAAACAGGACAACCTTCTCCAGGGATATGTGTCTGTCCTCCACATACAAGACGTTTCCAGTAGAGCATATCAAAGATTATGTTTTCATCATTTGACCATCCTGACAGTGAAGACATCAAATTGCCTTCCTCCACTTAATAAGGGCTCCTTCCTTGAAAAAAGAAAATGCCTTTTAAGACAAAAAAAATCATAGAAATTAACTAAATGAGTCTCCTGTCATGTATATACCACTAAATATGCAACTTAATGCTGAAACTGGAGCCATATTACATAAAGTTGGATGGTCAAGGGGTCAATTGCACGGTTAGCTTCTGTTCTAAAGGCAACCCCAAACCTCCTCTTTTGATTCTTGGAAGGAATTCAAGAGCCAAGTCACTCTACCTTAGTTTGAGCTTATGTTGCCTTCAGGTGAACAGTAACAGGATCAACGGGATAAACCAGAAGCAGTTGACTTGCTGAAACACATAGTAATGTCCATTAAAGTAACAACAAGAGTCATTACAGCTCACAACTTCCAACAGTTGTTCTAAAAATAACACAGACTTCAGAAAACAGTTTTCTCGGTGTTATGATTTTATTGACCACACAAGTGCTCAAACTAGTCAGTTAAGAAGAGACGAGGAAGCCTTCCCTGCTTAAGGTATTACTTTAAGCTGATACTGAAGAGCTGTATATTTGGGTTTCCTATTCAGTACAGCAAATGTGCTCAATTTTTTCAGAGACTATGAGGTTTTTTGTTGTTTGGTTTTGTTTTAATTCAAGCAAAACAGTGCTGTCTAATATTTATTTCTAATACTGTTAATGTTTCCTGTACAGTGAGCAGAGTAGGTAAGTTACGCAGGCACAAACTTCTAAGACAAATGGAAAAATTAAACTTAATTCTCCCTCACATTACATTTCCCCTTTTTTCTTGTTTTTCTTTTTTTAAAATTTTTTGACATGGTTTAGCTCTGTCACCTAGGCTGGAGTGAAGTGGTGAGATCATAGCTCCTTGTAGCCTTGAATTCTCGGGCTCAAGTGATCCTCCCTCTTTAGCCTCTTGAGTAGGTGGGACTGCACGAGTGCACCACCATGTCAGGCTAATTTCTTTCTTTTTTTAATTTTTGGTAGAGACGAGGTCTCACTATGTTGCCCAGGCTGGTCTTGAACTCCTGACAATCTCCCCACCTCAGACTTTCAAAGTACTGGATTATAGATGTGAGCCAACACACACACAGTGTATACTTACTTTTCTTTGCTTTTTTTTCCTCTTCCAAAGCTGCCTAAATATCACACTTGCTTTTTAAAATTCCCTCCCAAGATCAATGCATAATTATCTAGTTCACAGAAGCAAATGTAGAAATGTCCATCCAAAGCAGTCTGTGTAGGTAGAGCCTAGGAGAGAGACCATAAGAGGCACTACATTCTAGAAGAACCTTTCGTAGTGTCTTGCTTCTCTGAATTCCTGAATTAATATATAAATTAAGAGCAGTTAGACTGCCAGTTGAAGAGACTTGTGCCTCAATTTTAAAAAGACAGCAAATCTGAAGTCGTTACAGTCACTATAAAAAGTGGTGGCTCATCTTGACTATGCCAAAGACCCTCATTAATCCCTGCATTCTTGCCCTCCAGCTGCACTCCTCTTTCAGGAAGCCTGAGCTCCTCACACTTCTCCTCCTTCACCATGCTCAGTACTCCCTCTGCAACATTGCTCATATTCTCTTTCTGGAGGCACAGGCCAGACCTGCCCTATTTCTGACCACTCATAACATCCTTATTTCTACCTTTGCTTTGGCACTTGATTATATTTTATTATATACTGACTCTCACTTTCGTTTCTTTCATCACAAGCAGGTAAGGAAAGGCACAATATGTGTAGAAATCTCCCTGGTTTCCATTGAATGTCCAGTCAGACAGCACTGAATTTGAACTCCTGACTGTCATTTGCTAGCTGTGTGACCTCAGACAAGGTACTCACTCATAAAATTAGGATCTTGATAGTGCTGACTCAGTGGGTCATTAAATGAGATAATGCATGCAAGTCACTTGGCAGTGGGTTTGCATATAGTAAAGATTAGAGAAACTGTGGTAGTTGTTGTTATCCAAGTCATTGAGGTTATTGTTACAATTATTAGAGACTGGGGTTTACATGTGCTAGTACTTTATATGATGTAGTTATTCAGCCTTTCTAAGCCTCAGTCTCTTCATCTATAAAATGAGAGAGTTGGACTAGATGATCCTACTTCTGGAAATCTCTGATCCTGTCATTGATTATATATTATCTAGTTGAAGGCAAGCCTTGTGTCATATTCCTCTTTTGCAGTCACCCTAGGATCTTGCACAGAGCACATGTACTCAGTATATTATATAACGAAACTAAAAACAGTGGTTTTTTAAATTATACATTTATTTGTATATCTGTGTATCTGTATATGTGTTAAGTAAGAAATCTTCACCTGTGGAACACGAAGAACTGTCCATGTGCAGAATGTTTCCCAAGATATGGTAAATCAGGGCATCTTTTCGTTAGGAGACAACCAAAAGATTAATCCTCTAGAAGTTTAACACTCCCTCAGATAAATGAATATGGTTTGAGGTATACTAGGATGCCCTGGGGTTCCCTGATGTTATCAGTGGGTAAAAGAGTGCTGGGTCTGAAGTAGCAGTCAGAGGGTTTCAGGGCACTCTCTTACCCACTGGCAAGGGCCTGGAAGCTAACCTGGTCTGGACCTCAGTTGGGACCCTAAAACTGTGATGCCTCCTACTCGGATGAGTCTTACTCAAACTGGCCTCCTTTGCAATCTGATGATTTCAGTGTTCAGATTTTGGAATGATGCCTGGTGATTCTGGAGGCAATCAGGAGGCTGTCCTCTTGGAGAGTGAGACTTACATCAGAGCCACTGTATTTTACTTAATAACTTTGTACTAATCTCATTTTTTTTCCTTTTGAAAAAAAAAAAAAGCAGTAAGAGAAAGTCTGAGAAGATCATAGCCATTTATTGCCATATTCTTTGTGTTGTTATGGCCAAGAACATTTGTCTGCAAAGAAGTTGTTGGTTGCCTATGAGGGGGCCAGCTCCTGCTGGTTGTACCTCAGCTGAGATGATGATTCTCTATGACATCACAACCCTCCCCACAGCAACGAAATGTGACCTCAGATGCAGAAGAAGCAATGAGATTGATGAACTCATAAGAGATAATGACTATATTCTCCTATTTAGCAAAAGAGAAGATAAATACAATAACTGTCATAAACATGCTATGCATGTATTGCAATTCAACCAAGTGGACTTAGCATTTTACACCACTTGTCCTATTTGTGTATTTGCTACATACACATCTGTACTGTGTTGATTTTCTCTTGCACCTTCAGGTGTGATGGCTTTATATGCTTACAGAAAGTTTTGGTTGTTGTTGTTGCTTACTTCCTATATGACATAAAGTCTTTTTAAAAAGCAAGTCCAAGATTTTTATACATTGTTGTTGATTATATGCTAATGACTAGATATGCAACAATATTTTAAAGGTCAATAGCGAGAACTTTGGTTATTTGGTAAACTCATTTACATATTAATATTGTGGTTCAAATGGTAAATACAAATGTTTGCCTGAGGGGAATGCTAAAACATATGAAAAACCTAGATATGCAAACACCAAAATGATGACGTGTGAAGGCAAGGAGTTTCTGCATCATTGAATAAACTGACTTAAAGTATTGGCATCATAACTCAGAAGGCAGTACTGCCAATTGAACTATAAGTGAAAAATATCAGATTTTTGGGTATTCATGTTCTCTAAAATAGATACATAATAATGGGCTCCAATTACCTTCAATAGTTTCATTAAGTGCCATATTGAAACATTTTGGTTACATTCATTTCAGCATTGATCCCTAAAGCTTTTTCCAGTATCATTCACTTCCACATTCATTCCAAGAGCATTTTTCTGTCCTCTACGGAGAATATAAAAAATTGAAAGTCACTTCCCTTGAGAAACTTGAGGAACAAGTTAAGACTTGAGGAAAGTCAAACACACAAATACACAAATGACAACTAGTAAACATAAACGGGCACAAGAGTGTACATGTTAGGAATAATCAATATTTATTGATTGATCACAATGTGCCAGGTCCTGTGTTAGGAGCAATATCAGCATTGCTTTATTTAATCCTCACAACTCAAAAGGTGTTAAGGAGCCTTTTTCTTCCAGTTGACAGGGACTAAGAAATTTAATAATTTGTCCAGGGTTAATTCAAGTATTGAGATTCAAACCCAGATCAACTTTCCCCAAAGGCCATACCTTTGAACACTCTGGAGGGAAATGGTTTAGCATTTGAATCATCAGCCTAGAATTTGAGGTCAGAGATATCACATCCACTCTATACCATGAGCTGTGGGACGTTAGACAAATCACCTATCTCTCTTGAACCTCAAGTTCTTCTTAAAATAGAATAGGGCAGATGAACAGGTTTTGCAAACCCTAAAATACTCTGCAAACATAATTTGCTAATATCTTCATTCTAGCCTGCATGTATATATGTGTGTGTGTGTGTGTGTGTGTGTATATGTATACATATATATATATACACATGATGCAGGAATACTGTGGACTGTGTTATACTAATAAAAAGAGACTTCTTAAAGATGATTCATTTTGGAATCATATGAAATTACTAGTCAGGGGTTGATAAAGAAGTGTCAGGAGTTCATTTACTGCTTAGAACAGTACAGCCAGAGTCTCATCTTCTATATGGAAATACATGACTCAATATTTACAATGAAATTATAGTATACTATTACTAAGTCTAGATACATTTATGCTATTCTAATCACCAGCACTGACCCACCAGTGGAGACATATTTAAAAAACAAGAATTTGATATTAGAGCAGTTAGAAAGATATTGGTAATGATTATGTCAATACGTAGTTCGCGTCAACACAGCTAAATGGGAGGGCAAGAGGCTTACAGAAAGAAACAGATGATTTTTTTCTTCCAGTAGATCTGCAGAGTTTTCTAGCATTTCGTAAGTATTCTGACACATAAAAAGCTCATTGCTCAGATTGTATGAGGGAATTGGGCATATTTAAACGCTTTTAAATCATTTTGTTGTTGTTATTGTGCTTCCCTGAGAGGACTCTTAGTGGTAAAACGACAACTCATATGTCAAGCCAGACAGTAAATTGATATCTGAAGTCAGTTTCATTTATACTACCCTTTACTAGTATAGTTTTAATCTAATTGACTTTTATTCCCATCATAATAATACTTCAAAAACATTAATCAGTGTTGTTTCACTTTAAGCATATTTAAAATTTCCCTAAACTTAAGAAGTTAACATTATTTCAATAATTAATATCATTTTTATTCTTCAGCATAATTAGTTTGGAGCTGTATTGTTTTAATATGAAATTCAACCTATTACCCTAATGAGCATTTTTCTAAAAATATTGTTGAAACATTTTTAAAGACAGATAATGAATTTCAGAAATAATTTCACTGGAATATACTCACCATTTGGATTTCCTAGTTTTAGATTAGCCAATGGTAGTTTATCAACTTAAAAACTTACTCTTTTTTTTTATTTGTTTAAAAAAAAAAGGTGGGCTTAAATATGGATTTTTCTTCCCAACTCCTACCTGCTTCAGGATATGAACATTTCTAAACCTGAAGCAAACCAACATAGTTTTAAACTACTATATAAAATAAAAATGAGAATAATCTTGGCAAGAAAAACAATGAGCAATGTAAGATTCTGATATGTTAGGAGGTTTATTTAAAAAAAAATACTAAAGTATGTGCCAGTTTTTCAGTGTCATTTGTCACGTTTTGGACTACATTGAGGTAAGCTATACTAATAAGAAGAAATCAGCTTTTTATATTATGACATACTCACAGAGCTTTGTGGAGGAGGCTGTTCATTGTATTTTTTCATCTCCTCCCACTCAGTCAATGTACATAAAACAGGCTTGTTGGCAGAAAAGGAAGGGGACAAATCTAGTCTAGAGTAATCACCAAAGCATTTTCTGAAATAGAGCTGAGAATCCAGGGTCAAATTCTCTCAATTTTAGATTGTAGAGCCTGGTAGAGGCAATTGTTTCATGCTTTTTATTAGCATCTATGATCCAAGTTGTGCAGTGATACCATTCCCATTTTTGTTAATCCACAGAACACATGACATTAAACAAAAAAGTAAAGATACTTTCAGACCTCTTTTTATTTTTCGTGTATTTGGTTTTTAACTTTGAGTCTAAGTAAAATGGAACAATGTCAGAAATCTCCTGGGCCTAAAAGGCCAAAACCAATATGAAGCAAAGGGATGAGCATATATATGTTCAACTGGCACTGATCTGGATAGGGAGTCGTACTGAATAATTTCTACGCAGAATTTCACACTGGAGCAGAAGTAGTATAGATCAGCTGTCTATAACGCCTAAATTCACCAAAAAATTTCTTCACTCTCCTCTTCTCTTGGGTAGCATAGATGTGGCGTACAAATTGCCCTCCTGCTTTCTGCCCAGTGGAGATAGCATGAAGATTTTTCCTTTTCCATTATAGAAAAAAAAAATTCGTTGTGGTAGAACTCATTATTAACCTCTTGTGAGCAGCTTAGTGGCAAGAACTTCTGATGCCCAAACTTAATCTTGACGTTCTCTTCTCAGAACTGCAATTAGCAATATAAAAGTTAACTTGACTCCTGAAAGATCAAAGTAAAAAGAAAGACTCACAACTTTCATTTAAATGGTACAGTATAATTCACAGAACACTTCCTTAGCCAGTGTCACATTTCATTTGCACAATTACTCTGTGAGATACATAAACAAATACCTAACATTATATAATTTATTACTTCAATTCACATCATATACATGATTAAACAAGTTCAGAGAGGTTAAGTAATTTATGCATGGTCACCAAAACCCATATCATTTCTCTTGTGTCTTGCCACCTGAGACAGAACCCTATGTGTTTCTTAGAAAAAAAAAAATCCCAGTAATAAAATACTACATCCTGACTGTGTTAGAAAGATCAAGAGAGTAAGAGATACACGGTCTATATTCATCCGTCTCAAAGTATCTTCACCTTCAGTGTATTGGAGTACTGTCTATTATTTGACAAGCCCCTGAGTGTAGTAATGTTCTCTCCAGGAATGATTCAAGCCCAATAGCTGCATTTAAAATGTCATTGATTTCTAGACACTAATACTCAAAAATGATACACAGCCCAGGTTTCTGGCATTCCATACGACCATCTGCTAGCATGGCGTGGTGCCCATTCACAAGGTAATAAGACAATTTAAGGAGCACACAGATGCCAAGCATTCCAAGGCTTAGAGTGATAACCTGAAAAATAAAGCAAGCAGCTTTCTTTTTCTACGATGAGCAGATCCGTCTAAGTCAAAACGTACCAAATCATACCTTGCATCTATTCCATTAGGGGAGACCACGTTAGTTGACATGTTGACATAGGGTAGCAAATACAAAGAAAAAACTGCTGTTACTAGCTCAAACCCTTGACTCATTTCTGTTTGTAGGTTATGAAGAGGAATTAAGGTACGATCCTCTTGAATAAAATCCTGGCATTTTAACCTAAGCTCAAAGACAGGCATCTGCCATGGAGAAAGTGAATGTTAGGTGGAAATTTCCAAATGCATTTTCTAATGTTAGGAAGCCTCATACCTTTATTTACTTGTGATCAATCAACTCTCCAGTAGCATGTGGCTCAGACATAAAAGAAGGTTCAAGTGTTGAGACAGGATTACATTTTCTGTAGAGGTAGATATGGTACCTCTATTGACTCATCTGGCTAAGAATATAATAAGGAAGATATGGTAAACACATGTTCTCCTCTGAATCCTAGCAAGCATCTTTTGACTAGAGCTGTTTACATGTTGCCTCACTGGAGACACATGATTCAGTCATTGTTCCTTCACAATAGGCTTTTTATGCCTATATTTGAGTTGTTTAAAGAATAAGAGTAGTAAGAAGAGAGGCTAAGGTAAGGTTAAAGAAGAAAAACAGAAGAAGAGGTTGGGCATGGTGGCTCACGCCTGTCATCCCAGCACTTTGGGAGGCCAAGGCGGGTGGATCACGAGGTCAGCAGATCGAGATCATCCTGGCTAACACAGTGAAACCTTGTGTCTACCAAAAATACAAAAAAATTAGCCGGGTGTGGTGGTGGGAGCCTGTAGTCCCAGCTACTCAGGAGGCTGAGGCAGGTGAATGGCGTGAACCCAGAAGGCAGAGCTTGCAGTGAGCCGAGATCGTGCCACAGAACTCCAGCCTGGGCAACAGAGCAATACTCCGCTTCAAAAAAAAAAAAGAAAGAAAAACAGAAGAAGAAATTAGAAGGCAAGGAAAAGGAAAAAGTGAAAAAAATTGACCTATGTTAATAATGATCCTACAACATTAATTCTTATGGCTAGTTCCATACTAATTCTAGAAAAACTTCATTTGGATATTAATGAAGAAATACGTCTATTTGCTCAATATTTGATCCTGAAAAGGACATAGCTTTTTCTATCCTTCACCTATTTATAAAAACACATATATTCTGGAAAACAATATGGCTGCATATATATTTATTTTTCATGGATAAGTATATACACATATGTATATACAAATATGTTATTAAAAACTACACAACCAGGTGCGATGGTATGCAACTTTAGTCCCAGTTAATTGAGAGACAGAGGAAGAAAGATCGCTTGAACCCAGGATTACAAGCCTATAGAGTGTAATGCTCATGCCTGTGAATAGCCACTAGACTACATCTTGGGCAATATAGCAAGACTCTGTCTCTAAAAAGAAATAAGACCAAAAACCTGCATAAATATAGCTCTGTGTACAGACACATTAGAAATCAAAATCCATATTGTAGTGGAATCCTAGTGAATAGTATTTAGTAGGCGGCCACTTATATATAGGATTTGTTCTTTCTTCTAAGCGTAAAAAGAGGCAAATTAAGTGTAAGATGTTTCATAATAAAGTGTTATGAGAATATATAAAGGTGTGAATGTGTATAAATATATATTTTTAATAAAGTTGATGTGTCTGATAGAATATGATGGTCCTCATGGTAAACTGAATTCAGTTACATTCCTGAAAAAAAATATGTATTTATTGGTTTACAATTCATTCAGCAAAAATTTATTAAACACCTATAATATTCATAAGTAAATCCTCATCCTCAAGGAATAATAGTTGTAATTATAGCAATATAAATTTGCTTTATTTTTAATCTTTAATTACTTTATTTTAATCTTTTATTCAAGAGATTTAATGAGTATCTACTGTGGGTCAGGAATTGTTTTGGACTCCAATAATGTAATTTAAAGAAATCATTTGAGTCTTTAAGGTGTTCGAAGTGTGAGGTAAGATAGAAACTAGAAAATATATTAATATATAGTGTTTTATGGCAATGTAGGGGAGCATAAGTCATAAAAAAGATAACACCTTGTATTTGGTGATTTGTGAAGATTTCACAGGGTAATTTCTAAACTGTTTCCTTGACACTGGAGGACTACTGAATTTTTTTTTCAGAATTATATATGCATCTGTGGGTGTTGGAGTAAAAAGGGGTTACACTCTGAGAGGTCCAAAGATCATCACATAGGTGATCTCCATCTCCAGCAGCTGTGGAATCCATGACTAGCTATGGATGAGGGCAGATTAAAGGGTGTAGATATCAAAGCAGATAATAATGAGAAAACAGAGTTTCAAAACCAATTATGAAATGTCCTGATAAAAGATAAAATGTTGAAATCAGTAGTCTCTTCATGATGGTCAGATGCATGTTATAGTTCTGTGCACCCTGTAGCTATTTACTAAAAGAGGGACAAAAAGATCATGAGAGGAAAGTAAGAGATTAAAAGAAGAGTCATCAAGACAAGGAAGGTCCCCATAAAAAAAGACAGGCTTAGCTATGACTAAAAGTGCTGCTGGGTGTAAGACTATGAGGATACATCTGTATTCAACTTAGGGCAAAAGAACATCAAGTTTCAGGAAGGAGAGATTATGATTGTTTTATTTGCTTTCAGATAATGGATTCTCTCACCCCTTCTCTTCCCTTCCCTTCCCTTCCCTTCCCGTTCCCTTCCCTTCCTTTCCCTCCTCTCCTTTTCCCTTTCCCTTTCCCCTTCCCCTTCTCTCTCTTCCTTGCTTTCTTTTCTTTCTTTCTTTCTTTCTTTCTTTCTTTCTTTCTTTCTTTCTTTCTTTCTTTCTTTCTTTCTTTCTTTCTTTCTTTCTTTCTTTCTTTCTTTCTCTCTTTCTTTCTTTCTCTCTTTCTTTCTCTCTTCCTTCCTTCCTTCCTTTCTTTTTCCTTCTTTCTTTCTTTCTCTCTTTCTTTCTTTCTTTCTATCTTCTTTCTTTCTTTCTTTCTTTCTTTCTTTCTTTCTTTCTTTCTTTCTTTCTTTCTTTCTTTCTCTCTCTCTCTCTCTCTCTCTCTCTCTCTCTCACATCTATGTAGGTATCCATCAATATATCCATAGGAAGGAAGGAAGGAAGGAAGGAAGGAAGATATCCCAAGTGTAAATGGATTCAAGCTACTTGGAATTTGATAAGTGTGATTCTCACTTGAGGGTGAGGTGGTCTAGACCCATGTATGCCACAGGGGAGAAGCAGTCAAACTTAAGTCTGATAAAGAATCATCACAGGTCATGTTAAAAGTAGATTCCAGTATTCTTCTCAAAGATTCTGATTCATTTGGTCTGGAATAGGATCCTGTAACCTCTCCAGATGAATCTAAAATATAGGGTTGAGACCACACTTTGGGAGATGTTGCCTTAAGAAATATTAAACATCCCTTCCAATGTTATTATTTATCTGCAAGGATTAAGTTCTATAGTTCCACTTCATTTTGATGGAGAAAGAGTAATTTCCATTTTTATAAAGCATATTAAAGTTACCAAAGATCTTAGAAACACTCTTTGAATGTGTATTTGTATATTATAATACATTATATATACATATATAATTCTGCTTCAATTTTAACCTCACCCTGAATTAATTACACATTGCATATTGTTATTTTTTGAGCAGGGTGACTATGGTTGAAGAGAATATCAGTTTCAGGGAGAAAAGGGAAAAGAAAGTAGAAGGAACAGAAAAACCATCTATGAAAGGAGTCTAAGTCCCCCTCAAGGTTACCATTTTTAGTTTAACCAAAGAAACAAAAGTGAAAACCTAATATTCAAAATTTAGGTGGCAGAGGTTGGCGGATCACTTGAGCCCAGGAGTTTGAGACCAGCCAGGGCAACATGGCAAACCCAGTCTCTACCAAAATAAAATACAAAAATTAGCCAGGCATAGGGGCACATGCTTATAGTCCCAGGCTGAGGTGAGATGTGAGAGGATCACATGAGCCTGGGTCAAGCCTGCCGTGAGCCAAGTTCGTGCCACTGCACTCCAGCCTGGGTGAAAGAGTGAGGCCCTTTCTAAAAAAACAAACAAACAAAAATTAACAAACAAAAAAGTTACATATTTTGAATTATATCCCAAACCAAGAATAAAAGATTAAATAATAGACCTCTGGTCTTTGTGTTCTCTCAGCCTTATCAACTTAATAAGAGGTTGACATTGTTTTAGAGAGGTAGTCAAGATCTACCAGTTAAACTGAACAATAAACAGGAACTCTATTGCACCATGTTTCAGCTTGGCTTTACAGGATGAGTGAGTAACTTCAAATCTGATTAGGATGGGAAATTTTGCCTGGACAGGTCTGAAAAGTATTGAGCAATTTCCTAGCCATCATCACACTAATTCTGGGTATGAACATACTAGAGTGAAGCTCAGCAAAGCAAAAGGACCACTAGATGTGAGGGGAGCAGATGCGCTGTATAACAAGAAGTGCAAGGACTTTGCAGCAAGATAGAACTTGTTAGAATTCCTACCTCTACAACTTACTAGATTTCTGTCCTTACTGCAAGCTATCTATCCTTTTTGAGACTCAGTTTCCTTACCTGAAAATTGAGATGGTAAGTTTTTCCTCAAAATTGTGTGAAATAAATGAGGTGAAAAGCCCACTCAATGGATGACTAACAACAAATTTTAGTTTGCTCATCCATAAAGATTACTTTTAGGATCTTGCAAATACAAACACGCAAATAATCAGCAGAAAATGGAAAAATCGTAATGGAGATGTTTGTTGTTATGTCCAATACTGTTCTTCAACTGAACTGTCTTTCAACAATTGGTTCTAAATATTATGCTGGCAAAATGTGTGGGAGCAATTAGTACTTGGTCCTTTTTCTGAGAGGATTTGATATGTTTCTCTCTAAATATTTTGAGATATTAACTGATATTTCTTTCCCTGGACATCCCCCGCATTTTCTGTGCATCTATTACCGTGACCATATCAGTCCATATGGAATCATCTTCCAGGGAAGGATTTCAATGGCTAAGGAAAAAGAGTCAGAATCTCAACTTTGAGTTCCATTCATAAAGACAAATAACTTTGAAAAACAAGAAAAGAAGTACAAAGGATATAGAGAGAAAAATGTTTGAAAATGAAAAATTAAAAGCCCTAAGGATGTAGAGCACAGTTTACACCATAAATAACACTGTTGGAAAGAATACAGGGTAAAGTAAAAGATGATTTTTGAAATACAGAGAAAAGTGAAACAACTCAGAAACAGTCACATACCACATGTTCTCACATATCGGTAGGAGTTAAACAATGTGTACAGATGGGTGTAGACTGTGGAATAATAGATACTGGAGTCTCAGAAGGCTGGGAGGGTTGGGAGGCGGTGAGGGCTGAAAAAATGACTTAATGGGTACAATTTGAGTGATTCTTACACCAAAAGCCCAGACTTTACAACTATGTAATATATCCATGTAACAAAACTGCACCTGTACCCCTTAAGTTTATAGTTTTTTTAAAGAAAATGGAAAAAATCTCATTCAGATTGGAGTTAGGAAAAGAAATAGGAGAGAGTGGTGGAAGGAGAGACTTGGACACAAAGGAGTGGGGAAGAATAGGGCTTAGCCATAAGTATGGGGTTCCCTCTTCCCCATCCTTTCTTTTTGAAGAAGACTGTGTTAATTATAATGCCACTTTGGAATAGAAACAATGAGTTAGTAAGATGCCTTCAGGATTAGATCTGATGACAGATTCTCTGAGGCCAGACACCAAGCATGGTGTGGAAAAATATCCAAAAGATTATGAAGCTCCTAAGAGGGATGCAGAAAGCCTGAAAGAATTTCACTGGAGTAGGATAAACGTGCATTTGTATCCACAGGACACCCTGACTGGATGCATTTTGGATTATACAAACTGAAGACTCGCATGGTAGGACCATGGATACCTACTGCGCATGTATCTGAGACAGAAGTTCAAGTGCCATGCCTGAGCCAAGTGAGTTACATCTCAGTGAAGACAGAATATGGCTGTGAACCACAAGCCTTCTTGTCAAAAACAGGATCTAGAGTACCCATCAAAAGAAGAGAAAGGTAAGAGGAGATTCCAAAATTAACTGAATGTGTCTCAAAAGGAGACTGAGAACAACTGAAAAAAAAAAAAAAAAAAAAAACTGAGGTTACCTTGAACTATCTAGGTTTCTGTTTTGACTACTAACAGCTGCTGGAGAGCTAAAGTTTGTGTCTATATTTTGTTGTCCTCAGATACTCTATTCATTGTGACACATAGCCAACAACAATCTTGTAGAATTTATAATGACAAGAGTAGATATAATGCATTTTTAACTATGGCAAACATCAAGGATGCTTCTGTGATAGATGGAAGGGAGAATAAGGAAAGAAACTTATTATTGGTCTGGCAGCTGAAATACAAATAGCTGTCATTAAAAAGGTCTGACATGAGCACGCTGTGCAACTGTGTAGCTTTAAGAAGTATAATTATAGGAATTAAAAGAATGATTTCTATTTTTAAAACAATATTTATAGGTAGATGTCTCTTAAAGTTGAAGCCATGTTTCTATACATACATTTTAAATTATTCATGATTTATATGGCTCTCCTCCTGTACCTCCTCCTCTTCATCCTTTCCTTCTAGAAGGTAAACATTGGCAATGGCCCTGTAAAAATGATTTGAAGTGAAAGCTGCCATAATTTTCATCACTGTCTTGTCAATACAGTGATGTGACATTTTATAAGTTTAAGTTCAGTATCATCACAGGTAAAGTTAAGTCTTTCTTTAAAATCTCCAGATTCAATAACTGAACTTGGTAACATGGCCCAACATTTCACTTCTTTTCTGGTGCAACTTTGCCTATACCATATCCTTTCTGCTGCATTTTAAAATATTATTTCTTATCTACAAGGAGTTAAAAATGGCTAGTTGGAGTATCAGGAAATACCTTGATTTTTCCTATTTAGCTGTTTCTTCTTCAGGTAGACTTAACTCCATTCATTTAGTCATTCAACAATATTTATTTTGTGTACATATATGCAGGTTCAAATGCTTTGTTATTTTAATTTTTTGAAAGTTTATGTTGAAATACTTATTTTACTATTATATGTGGCCAGAGTCACTATGATTTGCTTAAATTGGAAGCATTTAAACATTTTAATCAATTTTGAGAGTAATAGTTTCCACGTCCCAAGGCCCTGATTTCTTCTGAAACATGCAAAGTAGGTTCTCAAAATTAAGATATAAATTAGATTATTAAAAAAACTCAGAGTTAGACAGTGGGCTAAAAAGTATTACAAGTATTCTGATAGGCTCTTTTTGTTATTCAGATAGAGGTTGAATGGTACAATCATTTCAATTGTGTGGTGCAACAATTCCAGGGCTTACCATTCACAACAACCATGGTAAAAATGGAATTCCTGGTATTATGCATAATAATTATTCTACACAGCCATTCTACAAACTCCACCACTACCACTGCCACCATCTCTGTCCCTTCTTTCTTCAAATATATTTGTGTGCTTATTAATAGGTGATCCCTTTCCCAGTATTGATCAGGCCAGTCTTGGTGGTCTCACTCCCCTTGCCATCACAGTTGAAAAATGTGACCCAACAAGGGTGAGAATAAATCCCCTGATGGCTTCTGGATAATGGTTTCCCTTATAAAAAAAAAAAAAAAAAAAAAAAAAAGAGACGTGGAGCAAGAGAACACTCCTCTTCTTCCATTGGATAGAGTCTTGTCTCATGTGATGTTTGAAGCTGTTGCACCCATAATGTGGAGTAAAAATCACCAAAATATTCAAGATAATAGAAAAGAAACCCAAGAACTTCCCTACCCGTATATTTTTACTGAGAGATAATAAATCCCTTAGTTCTTGAGCTACTGTTAGTTTCTCATTCTCTTACTTGCAACCAAAAACATCTTTAATGAAAGTCATGAATTTGGCTACTGCATTTATGAGTATGGAAATGAAAAAGAATTTTGTGACTTCTTGTCATATCCTTGTGACCAGGAAGTACAAAATGACACAAAACAAATCCAACCTTCTGGTGTTTCCACCAGTCTCATTATGGGACTGCAAGTCACTGCCTCTTGGTTTACAAAGGACATAATTAACATTCGGTGTTTACCAGTTATTTTGGGGAGGTGGAGAAATAGTAGTAAATAAATTAACTTGGTTTTTAAAAATTAATTGGCTGTGATACTTGGGAGATCAGAATATAGTCTGGACTCCTAAAACACAGTTAATCCACTTGATAATTCTATGTACATCTAGGGATTTATTTTTCTGTACCTGTATAACTGCCTTTCTCGATACCTGTGGCTCTCTTTACCTCTCTTTACCCAGATAGTTGGAAATCTGATTGCTGTGAGTATGACACCTGTGCGTATGACACCACATGGGAAAAAAAATGATAATATTTAGAAACTGCAGCCAGATTTATCAGAGTTGATACAGCCCAGACCTTGTCACTTTTGGAAACGGTAATAATAACAACAATGACAATCACACTGGAAGCAGGGCAATTATTTTTATTTATTTCATAATATCAACTTTTTATTTTAGATTCAGGAGGTACATGTGCAGGTTTGTCACATGGTTATATTTCGTGATGCTGAGGTTTGGGATACAAATGATCCCATCACTCAGGTAGTGAGCATAGTCCCTAACGTTTAGTTTTTCAACCTTGCCCCTTTCCTGTCCTCCTCCTTTCATAGTCCTCTGTGTCTATTACTGCCATATTTAAGTCCATGAGTTCCCCATGTTTAGTTCCTACTTATAACTGACTACATATGATATTTGGTTTTCTGTTCAGCAGGGCATGTTAGATAGCAGACAGACTGTACTTAAATATGCCTTTTTCTGATTACCTGTAAACCTATGCTAATGGGGATGGATGCCTAACACTGCAATCTATTTGTGTGTTTAATTTAGACTGAGAGTCATTATTCCTATCTGTTGCCAACTAACAGGAAAGAGTACAAAAAAGGGGAACTTTTCAGTTATAAGGCTCAAGTCAACCAACATCAGGTCACTTGATAATGGTAGAACTGGCAGGGGTCCAAGGCAGGGGATCCTTCATAGATATTGTGGATGTCTTCAATCCTGTGATGGCTGTGAACTATGGTGGAGCATCTATGTATCAGTAAGAAGGAGAGAAGAAAAGCATCAAAAAAGAAAAAGTGAATGGATATTACTTTCTTGGAAAAAACACAGTATTTAGTGTTCTCAGAAGGAGAATTTTATTTTTCTTCTTTTAAATTAAAAAAAAAAAAAAATCCGCATGGCTTGTGGCCTTAAGGAGAGAAGCACAGGGACAAGGCTGCTTTTGTACTCTATTAAGGTTGAGATTAAAGTCCCTACCGATAAACTGAACATTCTTTAAAAGTGACCAGAAGCAAACAGTGTCTGTTTGCTGCTACTTTATTACAAAGACACCACTGAGAATAGCTAAGAATATACTATTTGATCTTTAACAGGTTGACCAAATGATTGCAGTTGGCTCCAGTACATGAGATGCTTTCTGCAAATTATTGTTTCTAGTTATAAACCTTTATAATATCTCAGAATGAATTATGTATGTATTTCATGTTTTCTTTTCTGTTATCAGCCTTGATGTTCTCATTTCAAGTTTCACCCTAGCCTCCTAATAATGCAATATTGAGGCCATTCAGACACTAATTATGCCTCCGTGGCTTTTTTGAAATGACTAAATCAGCATCAGTTCTATAATTATCATTAGCAAGTTTGTATCAGTGGCTCACATCACTTGAAAAGCTCAACTTAAATGATTTGTGAATGTACTCATCTAATACATTGAACACTCTCTATAGATACAAACAGGTGCTTGCATATTGCTTTATGTAAAATAGAAAGTCTGTACATGTATATTGTATGAAATACATTTTCAATTCAATATTAAAATATTATTACCATACTTGAAATATTAAGCTATATAGAGACACCCAAGATACCTGTGCTTTAAAAGCTCAGTTGGGGTGAGCAGTGTAAGGAAATAGAAAACTATTACTCATACTTAAAGCTAGACCTGAAATCTTCCTCATTTTCAGAATGTTCAAATAGGAATCTGGCAAGGATGATTGACAGGAAGAAGTATCCAAATGCAATTCCTCTGTATTTTCATTGTTTCTGTTCTTGAATTATTGATATTGCCAGTAGTCATTTGCCATGAAAACAAATCAAAATACGTATGGTAAGCACTTACTTGAATGCAACACTTTTACATGATAAAAATATTTACAGTACACCATGCTTATAATTTAACAAAATGGCAAACTGGTAGGGAGAATAACTATAGCAAAAAAAAAAAAAAAAAAAAAAAAGCATGGTACAAATTATAATCTTAATTCTGTGACTCAATGTATAAATGTTGTATGAGAAAATATTACAGGCAAAGAAAACAACTACTGAGAGGAGAAACCATGAAGATTTCTTTATATCTCTTAGAAAAGAAAAGACTCACCTTAAACAGGGAAAACCTGATAAGAATTTCTGAATTTAGGTCTCTTTAGGAATAGTGGAATATACATGAAAAGCTAAGCCATTGCACTTCCCAGTGACAATCACTTTATATATGTAGTATACACACACACACACGTATATGGTTTTTTTTCACACCACACCACCTATTACTAGATCCCTATTTGTAAAAAAAAAAAAAAAAAAAAAAAAGAAGAAGAAAGAAAGAAAAAAACTTGTGCCAGGCTGTAGTATTTTATGACCTACATTATTACCCTCTGGGTAGTGAAATGATGGTGCCAAACTAATTATTGCTTTGTCTAATTTTAAATCCAGGTCTACGGAGATTAACAGCTTGCACATTAATTCAAAGCACCAACAGCCCACCTAACCTAATGACGTTTTAAATGAATTAAAAGCCCTGTTTAGGAAACTTTAATATACTTTAAATGAAGGAAATGTGCATCTATATTTTTATTTGGTTTATAAACACGAAATTTACTTTGCTTATTTTGCTTGTTCAAACATACTCCAGGGAGGAACTTTCCTTATCTTCAGGCATTACTTCTCTTGAAAATGAAATATCTTCTAAGCTTGAAAGCACGGTCTGAGTGGAACTAATTGTAAAGTGGGGGTGGTAGTGGGCAGAGGTAGAATGAGTAGAAAGACCATGTTCAGGTAGAGGGAAAAAATTCAATTTCAATGTATTGTCCCTTTTTATATCTTTGACATTAAATGAATGCCTTTAAACATACTGACATTTTGTAATATTACAAAATGAACGTGCAGAATTGAGCAATCAATACAAACAGACCATCTATAAACAAGGTGAGGAAGCATATCACCAAACCTACAAGAAGAATTCACAGTTTGGGGAACCAGAAAATGCTAGATCATTGCAATAACTTCCCACCTGGTCTCCCTATTTTCAGTTCTTTTAGTTCTATCTTCTTAAAGCACGGTTCAGCCCACATAAATATCTTCATTACAAACCTTCTGGCACTTTCCGTTAACTGCCTACTGAAATGAAAACCTCTCAGGCTGGGAGTCAGTGTAAGTTCCTCTGCAATACATCCCCAATTCTCATTTCCATCCTTATTTCCCATTCTGTGCCTGTGTAAAGCAAAGGGTCAACCAAACTAGATTATATGCTATTTTGGGCAAATACTTCTACAGTTTCCTTTCAATTTGTCTTTGCTCATGTCTATTTCCTCCACTTGTCAACTCATTAATTTCCCCAGTAAGCATGTATTTTGAATTATCCCAATTAATTTAGGCATGGGGGAAAACAAAGATGGAAGTTAAAACAATTGCCTGCCCTCAAGAAGCTCAAAATCTAGTGCAGGAGTGAAACACATGAACGCCTTATAATGATGTGAAGGTATAAGGAGAAAAAGAAAAATAGACTCTGAACAAGGGAAAGATACTTAAGTGCCTCTAGGAAGGTTGGGGTGTGGGTTAGAGGAGCTAAGTGCTGAGCGTCCTAAGGGAGTTAGCCCGCAGAAGAGGAGAGGAAAAGTCAATTCAGGCAGGGGACACACTGACAAGCAAGGCATAGAGAGGAAAAACAGCACAGCTCATGCAAACTATAAGTGGTCTGTTTTATTGGCGCCTAAAGATTGCTATGACAAGGCCAAGCGTGGTGGCTTACTCCTGCAATCCCAGCACTTTGAGAGGCCAAATCAGGAAGATCACTGCAGTCTAGAAGTTTGAAACCACCTGGGGCAACAGAGTGATATCTGTTCTCTGCAACAAATAAAAATTTCAATTAAAAAAAAAATGGAAAAACTGTCCTGTCCTTCATGAAAGAACTCATAATTTCCTCTAGACAAAACTCCTTTATAACTGCACTTTCTAACATTCTCTTTGGGCTATATTTATCTGGCTTCATCCATAAAATGTTAATGTCACTTTTCTTTAAATCCTCTACAATTTGTAGTGTAATACTTTTAACTATATTAAGCATTGAAAACTTTGTAAATGAAATTGAGAACCATGCAAAATCAGGCAAATGTTGCAGCAAATATACACACACTATAAATATATGTGAATTTAAAAATATAATACTTAGGTTAATAGAAGAAAGCAAAACATCCTAAGTGAACTTATCACCGGATTTCCCAGTTTGTCTCTATTGTGGAGCTAAATCACTGAGGAGATGTATGAACCACACTAATATCATTTGACAGTACCTGCATTTGAGTGTCATTCTGAGCAAATTGAGTACTTTTACTCAATGAGGTCAAGATCTTCACTAGCTTTTGTGTGTGTGTGTGTGTGTGTGTGTGTGTGTTTTTCATTTTTTTTAGGGGAAAGGGTGGTACATAAGAACTTCTTAGTAGTCTTTATTGAAGTGAAAATGATGACCCTTCAACTGCAATTTTGTGGAAGCATTAAAAGATTATATTGTCACTAATTTGCATTATTGCAAGAACTACCTCAGATTTTTGTGAGTAATATGAAAGAAAAAGTCTAGTTTCATAAACAGCTACTAAGTCCTACAATGTGTTTTGAAACCAGGGGTTTGGAAGAATATGTTATTAGTTTAATGTTTTATTAAAATGCTTAGCATTTAAGTTCAAAACTAAAAAACAATATTTGCAAAATTAAATTGAATTGCCTTTAGCATTTTATGAAAAACTATACATCATAGCCCTCCAAACTTCTTTCCTTAAAGCATCTTGTGACCTACAACTCCCTCATCTTTTCTACCCGCTGTCTACCTTCTGCCTCCGCTGATGTTTTTTCCTTTCCTTTCCTCTCCCATCACTTAGGTAAAGCACATCTCTGCGTCCAGCCTAGCTCATATTTTCCTTAGTCCAGTGCAGACAAGTCTATGGTCATTTGCAAAATCACATTCAATATCACTTTGCTTATTCCCTTAACCTTCACTTTTGTTGTTGTTGCTTACATTATTTTCAGAAGAAAAAGAAGAAATACGTAGAATTCCCCTCTGAATTATTTTGAAAGGAAGGCATACACACACAAACACTTCTGAGGAAAAAATAGTTATGTTGATTTTTTCTTCTGATTTTCTTAAAAAGCACAAGTCCAAATATACTGTGTATTAGAAATTCATATATTAGTCAAAATGTAATGCATTATATTTTAATGTCTGTGCATTTAAAAAGTAAAATAGAAAGAGAAATGATATTGCTAATAGAGTGGGAAAAATTAGTCAAATTTATTCTTTTCTGAAATAATTGTTTCCCTGACTAGCCAAACAACTTCCTTTAAACACTCAATATTTAATTCTCGTGTTACCTGAATCAGTTTCAAAAAATATTATAGAGATGGATGTCAGCTACAGCCAGAAACATTTCTTTTGAATAAAAGTTTTGAAGACAAATGCATACAGAATATGACTGTTAAAATGCTTTTTAATCATACTACATCATTAAAGATAGTTTTATTAAAACAATGAAAAATATGAACATTGCAAACAAAGCAATGAATCTCCATGAAAAAGAAAGTCAAATTTTATTTTCCTTTGCTTAAAGTAGTTGGAGAAAAGCAACTTTTACCTATACTTAAAAAAAAGGGAGAAATAGTGCAATGACGGACTCCCTTGTGTACATTATTATTATGGAAGTCCCAAAATGTATATTCTATTATGTAAGTCCCTTTTATTCCCAGAGTATATGTTATTTTGAACAATTTTGAAACTCTGTAGCGCTATCCAGTGCTCTTTTGAATAGTTTTCCAATTATTTGATACCAAAGTTAATTATATTTATTTGAATGTTGAATGATGTTTTTTATAATGTGTATTTCAAATGAATCTATAAGGGAATTGGAAAGGTACAGTTATTATCTATTAATAAGTTCTTGCTAACCACACTTTTTCCTCCTCTTTTTAAAGAGTAGAGGTTGTTTTATTTTAGATATTACAGATGAACGGCTTTAAGTCTGTCATCAAAATACATCGCTTTTCTATTCAGTGGACACTCTATTATATATTTTATTCACTATTTGAATTTACACAAGGAACTGTAAATTCAGTGCTAGGAATTAAATGTTAAAGGTTGATGAGCTCTGAACTTTTTTAACAAACAAGAACAGAGCAGTTTTGCCCGAATTGCACAGAGCATCTGCTGTGTGTCCAGGGGACTTTTGGTCGTCATTCCCCAAATGGGTAATAACTGCGATTATGAGCGCTTCACAGTTTTTTTTTTTTTTTTAATTCATCTGTACTCAATCCAGCAGTGACCCACAGATATTTTCCTACACTTTTTTCTTTGTGGTAAAATCCAACGAACAACTTTTCAGAATATCATTTTCAAAGCTATCTTGTAAAATATAACTAAAGAGGTTTCAGTGTTCTCTGTTACATAGAATAAAGTTCTTCTGTTTTATTTCGAAGACTCCTTTAAAAAAAAAATGCAAGAAAGGTCAAATCCATTCCAAATAGAAATCTCATTGCTTAGAAATATTTCTTAGGATCTCAAATCACTCTTTTTTTGGTCTTTTAAATTCTGTCATCTGCCTAGATTTAACCGAAATAATTTTTATTTCTCAGTGTGTTAGCTAAAGGCATCCATTCAAAGGTAAGAACATCATAAAAGGTGAATGGAATTAATTTCAAAGTATATATTTGGCATTTTAAAGAGCTGCATTTCAGCATCTGGAGAGCTGCAATTTAGGCTATCAAATCTACAACAGAGAAACTGGGGGAAATGCGAATACCCTTATGAGGAGGGTCAGTCCTCAGCAAGTGCATTTTCGGTTCCAACCTTCAAAGATAACATTTTCAGCTTGATGGGCTCCTGGTAGAATATTTAATTTACCTCTTTCATTCTTAGCTTCGTCGAAATATAGAGGACTGGATGTCTATCAGGCCAAAGTATAAACTCACCATTTATCTATTAAAGTCATATTTAATGAAAACGAAGAGAAATTATGACCCAATTCACTCTCTTTCTCATTACAATTCCTAAAGAACTTTGCCGGGCACATTATCTCGTAGACATCATGATCAAATGTTATTGTTTGCTTTATTATCTCAGTTGGATGGTTGGCTAGTCTAGAATGAAATAGGTTGAAGGCAATACTCTCAGCCTAGAAGTCTGAATGAGGTTCCCATTCAAATGATCCTGATTGTTTGCGGGTGGGGCGGGGTGATTAGTAAACCAACTGAGCTTACACTGCATAGTAAGCGTCTGGATGCCGCACATTTACATCTAACAAGAGACCCCAGAAAACGTGTGTGTGTTTCTTAAACCTTATGTTCCGAACAAAAGGCTATCTCAGCAACAGACAATCAGCACTGCATTGCTCCCTGGGATGCGAGCAACACACTCAACTGCACATTTCATTCTTCTTCGGCTCCCAGCACCACAAAGCCCCTACTCTCTTCCCACTCCTGGGTCCCCAGATTACTCCATAGAGGGGGGTTGGGAAGGCAGAAGCCTAACGTCTATGCCTGCGCACCAGCCGCCGACACCAGGGCCCCCCGGGCGCTGCTTTCTCCGGCCCAAGCCGCCTGGGGGAGGTAGGGAGGGGAGCCAGGGAGCGCGAGAGGGGACCGCACACCTAGACACTTAGGATTTTATTTATTCATAGGGAGGCGGGGGAGGGGAACTGGGTGAACGCGAATTTTCCCCCTGAAGTTGCTTCTTCTAAGCAGATCAAGTCGTTTTCTGGCTGGTGCTGGGGGCCCCGGGGAGGGTGCCGGTGAGGTCCAGGCTCTCGAGACCAGATCCCGTCCAGTGCGCAGAGGGGGTGGGGGAGGGCGGACGGGCCGCAGCTGTCGAGAGGGCCGGGAACCGGCAGGGAAGGGCCCGCGGGCCGAGGAGCAGCGGGGCTCTGTCCCGGGCCCTCTAAGGCAGGCCGGGGAGCGCAGGGGCCGGCTGGTCACGCGTGGGAAAGAAAGGCCCCTTCCCCCTACGGCGCTGCTCCCCTTTCCCCAGGCTGGGCCGCCCGAGAGTGCGCGCAGGGAGAGCTGCGAGTCCCCGCGCGCGTAATCATGACCTCGGGGCCCCCTCCGGGCCGCGTGAGCGCGTCGGCGAGGCTGGGCGGCCGCCGCGGCCCCGGCCGTGTAACATGACCCGAGCGGCCGGCCGGCCGGCGCGGCGCGGCCAT
Organism: Macaca mulatta; assembly: GCF_049350105.2. Lineage (NCBI taxonomy): Eukaryota > Metazoa > Chordata > Mammalia > Primates > Cercopithecidae > Macaca > Macaca mulatta. The sequence continues at coordinate 68,643,190 of NC_133417.1, read as the reverse complement.
TGAGCCCTCCCTGCCCATGAATCTCTGGCGCGTCTCTAGCTCGCTCGTCCGCTCGCCTCCCGCCTCCCTTTCTCCCCCTCCAGCTCCGCGGGCTCCGTGCGCCTCTCCCTCTCCCTCCTGGTCCTCCCGCTGCCTGTCTCTCTCCACTGCCCGCCTCTCGCCACTGCCTCCCGTCTTCTCTCCCTCACGGCAGCCTCTGTCTCTTTCTCCCTCTCTCCTTTGAAAACTGATCTTTGGCTCTTAGTGTGAAAGTGATTTGAATTTGGCTCGGCGGCGCTCTGCGCCTGCGCCCAGCCTCTGGCATGCTGGCTCCTTCCAAGCAGCTGTTTTGGGTTTGAAATTCCAACATGGCAGAGGCTGCAGTCCGTCTTCCCTTCAAAAACTTGGAATGATTTCAAATCATAGGCACCTTCACTTAACCCTAGCTTCCATTCATCAGCAAACACATCGGATCGATGCTACGCTAACCTATCGGGTTCTCTCTCCGCGCGTTCAGGTAAGAGGAGCTTCGTAGTTTTCTACCATCTGTTTAAATTTGTTTTTGTTTTATTTTTAAAGATTATAAATACATCCAAGACCTGTAATTAAAAGAGATCTTCGAGTTGTGCCGTAAACATTAAATTCAATTTCCACACGTTTCTATTCTGTACGCCAACCTGCTGTCTAATATCTCTGTTCAAAGTAGCCCTGAAACATTATAATGCATATTTTTACTGCTTAATCATTGCAACAATAGTATGGGATTAAGAGTTCGCGATTGCAAGAATCTCGCTTTTCACTATATTGGGCTTACTTATTACTATCTTTTTACTTCAAAAATAAAAAATAAGAAAGCGGAGCCATAGGGTGGGGCTAGACTTTCTTCGGGAACTAACTTCTAAGTAAATAAGAAGTGTAAATAAGAATCTTGCACACACACAAAAAGTTGAGGTTAAATTACAATCTCGTGGCTGGGGGAACGAGAAAATGTCAGAAGATCGGTTGCAGAAAAATGTAAGCACATCATCTAGGAGGGGGTACAGCGTGGTGGGCGTATTGTTGGCAAGGAACGGGAGAGAAAGATGTATAATTTAATGGTATATACAATCCACTGATCCTATTACCGTCCTCCCCGGAGCTCTTGTTAGTTTCAATGGGAGTGAGTGAAATTGACATGGACTTGCATTCCTGGTCATGTGCTTTTTTTCCTTTCTTTCTTCTCCTGTGATCTGAGATCCCCTTTTTGTTGATGTTGCTTTCCCCCTTAATTATATGCATGTAGGTTAAATGAATACCTGACGAAAGGGCCCACGTTTCAAGGCAGTGACATTTGATAGCTGAGAGGAAAAGTGGCTTTAATGAAAAGCAACCTTTGGAATTCCTGCTTGTGAGAAATCCAATTCAGCTTTTTGTGCTGCCAGCAAGAAATGATCAGTAGCACCAGTGTTTATGGTATGTCAGTTTTGGAATTTACTTCCTTTGCATCTAAATAGGAAAGACAAATGAAATAGCATGATAAAACCATTGAAGACTGCTTGGCAAGCAGTTGCTCATGATATAGAATTCCTTTTTCTTCAAAATAAAATATATGTTTAATGTCACCATGCTTTTTTTTTCTTTTGCTATCACTTGTTTGTATATTGCAGTTTTGATTAATATATTACTTGAATCCACTTTTATCGGTTTTAGCTGTCATCCAGAAGTTGCACGTTACTAGTAATGCACTGTATGTATATAACTGCTGAAGTCAAATTGTATGTAAATTAGTTAAACTTAGTGTGGGTGTTTTTTTTTTTTTTGGAGGGGGGAGGCTGGGCAAAGGGGAGAGGGTAGGAGTGTTGGGAAAGATTACTAACTAATGAAAGTATATCTATGTCTATGTACACACACAGGAACAGGACTGGATGAAAATTTTATTTTTCTCAATCTATTAATGCAGTTTGACTATCTGCTCTTGATGATTGCACTTTGTGGAGTAATCGGTTCTTCCGAGTGTGTTTTTTTTAGGGGGGTGAGTGAAGAGGTATCTTTTACATGAAAATAAAAAATATATTTTGATTGTCCAAAGTCCTTGATGTCTTTTAAAGAGCAAGGATAGGTTTTTTTCTTTTTCCCCTTTCCATTCACTCGTCTGCCTGTCAGCGCTTTTTACTTTTAACTTGTGACAGAATTAAATAATCAGGCACTGAAATGGACTTCGTTTGAAATCGCTCTTTCCTCTTTCTTTACAAAAAAAAAAAAAAAAAAAAGTCAGTTAAATGGAGTGAGAGGGGGTTTTCAATAGCTCTTGTGGCAGTGCCCTGTGTACACTTCGTGATATTCAATTAAGACTGAGAGGGACCAACAACAACAAAAAGATGTTAAAGTATTTTGCATAACCAAAGGATATGTCCACTTTAGACTGGTTTTTTTTTTTTTTTTTTTTTTGGTTGTTACTATATTTACCCCATGACCATTAATTCCTCCTGAAAAGAGAGAAAGAAGGAAAGAGAGAATATGAAAAAAGAAATAACAGTGGGGCAAACCTGCCAGGGGTCTGTAGTGTGGCCGTGGTCACTGCTCTCTCCTAACACAAATGTGAATACGAAGAGAGGAACTACAAGACCCGTTGCGCGACATACACTTCTGGTTGGACTCTGGTGACTACTGAGCTAAATACACACCACACTTACACGATAGGAAGGATTTGATTGAATTTTGCATTTGGAACTTGTTGACTTTGAAGCGATCAATAAGAAGACTGTTTATTTTAGATGCACATAATTTGCCCTGAGAAATGTTTTAAGGAGGAGAGAGCACAGCTTTTTTTCCCCCGGAGCTGTTGGAGCGAATGGGATTGCCAGATGGGCGATTTCCCTCTGTGATGTTAAAGCTGTAATATATATTCAGAGCAGATTGGGCTGCTGGCTGTGATGAGGAGGATATTACATTTATAAATTTTAAATCGGAGCTCGGACAATGTGCTGAGAGCAGAAATTGGATGGTTTGACTGTTCACCGTATTGATACTTAAATGTGATTTCTAGGTAGTACTAATAATAATCATTGCAATAATTCATGAAAAACATATTGGCATAGGCAATTATATAATTCATGACATTTAACAGCAGATTTGAGTGTGTAAATTGCCCCCCCTTAAGTCTCTGCTTACTATTAAATAATAGTCACATAATTCATTTCCCTATGTTTAAATGTCCGATGTTCAAATGATGTTAACTTAGGAGCCTTGTTATCACATATTAGAATACTAGGGGCGAAAGTTTATATACATATATATAAAGTAGACACTTGTGTATATGTATAAAGTGGCGTTAGTGGCTCCTATTTTCTAATTCTTTACTCTGATTATTTTTAGATTTTGTTTGTCTCAAATGTGCGGCCTAAAGGAACCAGAGCTACAAACCTAAAAGACTAGAAAGTGGGCAAGTGCTCACACTCTGGCAGCTCTGCTGTTGCAAATTAAAAGTGTGTTGTGGTCAGGAAATGAAAGCTACAATGTCTCTTTTGAACAAGTCGTTTATCAAGAGAAACATCTATCAGGGACTGCCTTGTCACATTGATCCTCTAAAAGTTAGGTCCGAGGTGGAAGCTGCTTTGATGTTTTTGATCCTAAATTTAATACAACAGAAAAAAAGCAAGGATATTTTGACCAATATAGATTTTTAAAAATGTTTCCTGGAACCAACAAGATCTATTTATTAGGATTTCACTATGTGTGAAGTTTTCTGGACATAACAGTTGAAAGGTTGAAGGGGAAATCCCAGACTTTATAAATTGATGATTGTTAGAATATACATTTATAATACATTTAGTGATGGCTGGCTTCTTGGTGCACATGGAATGGACGTTTTGAACAGATTGTTCAAAAGCAAAATTATTTTGAAAGAGTATTTTGGAAGAATATGTAGAGAGTCAAGAGTTTTTCATTCATTCAAATTTTAGTTATCCTCTTACCTTCTTCCTCTCTTTTACTCCTTCATTCTTGCTTCTTATCTTCATTGTATTTGTGACAAATTAGCTTTTATCTGGAAAAGAAACATTGTTTCTACAAAAACCGTGTCCCCAAAACATGCTTGCACACATCGTCTCTATTGTTTATTAATTGTGCATGTTTATGGTTATCAATATAAACTACACGGACACATAAGTCCTTTGGAATTTCAGCTTAAAAATAGAGGTATCAGATTAAACATGCTATGTATTCTTGAATAATGAATATGTTGTATGCATTATTTAAAATTTAGAAAGTATTGTTAGGAAAATGACCAAGTTGAAACAAAATTGTGAAAGCAGTTAGAAGCAGCCTGCTTCATTTTGGGAGGCAAAGATTCCAAAGAAGTGTTTCTTCTTTGAAATAGAGTTTTTGGATACTTGTTTTACACTGCTGGAGGCAACTTGTTATTTCATCTGGGTCTATCATCAAATAAGAAGGGAAGAGTAGGGTGGGAGTTTTGAGAAGTGTGATACTTGCTAATGATTCATGTCTGAAATGAAAGAATCATAGCAGGGTAATAAAGTCTCATTGTTGTTTTCCTGGAAGAGGGTAAGACTTCTGTTTGGAAGCTGTATGTGTGAGTTGATTTGCTTTTCTCTTCTCCTAAAAACACAGTTTATAGGGTCTCTTTGGAATTATTTCAAGAAACATCTTTTTTTTTTTTTTTTTCCTGAAAATAGAGTGTTTTTCTTTCTCCTGACTCTGTTGAAATCAGTAAGATTCTTAAAACTGTATCTGATATCTTCTGAGTGAAAATAGGAGGTTTTAGTCTTTAGTCATATTTAAGACTCCTGTAGCAGAGTTTCCAGGGCTGATATTTTTTTCCTTCCCATAAACAGAAAATAGTTTTTGTTTTTGCTTTTTTCATGTTAGGCAGGAACTTCGAAAACCTTTTTGTAGGTAGTTACTTCTGATAGATATACAAGAGTGCAGAAATTTCATTAATTACTTTTAGGTGATAATATAAGAGTGTAACCAGGGGGAAGAAAATAGGAAGTTATTTCCAAGAATCTATGGAGATCATCTGTATTATTACTTGGCATTTCTAAGATAGTTTAAGATATAAACCAACTGAAAAGATAAATGAGTAATTTCATTATAGGTTAATTATTTTTTTTTTCCTGAGCTTCTGGTTGTCACCTTTTAGAATTTAGTGTCTTACTCAGTACATGCTTAGGGACAGATCCACAAAGTTTGGGAGTCTGCACTGTTTTTCAGAATTTTCATGTCAAGGTGAAGACAACCATGCTAATACTTCCCTGTTTCTGTCTGTGTGAGTATTTGGATGCCTTGAATAATTGCCTAATTAAGTAATCAGTTTTAGTGGTCCAAAATCAACAGAATTACTAGATGTATTTGAAACAATTGCAGGCTTTTATGGTGTGAAGTTTCCACCATAAAATAGAAAGGTGCTGTTTTACCTTTGATCAATATATTCTTGAGTGCAGATTTCACATACTACTCTTTATAAAGTACTGTGTTCATTGTTGGAGAGCTAATAAATTTAATTACCAGGAATTTAAATTGATTTATAAATTTTTGATTGGAAGAAACTATTCTGCAGATGTTTGTATGAAATACTGACATATGCTACTGATCGATAGAACTTGATTAATCAGCATATCTGCTGTTTTTCTTGAGTCATTGATAAACTAGAATAAACAAATGGTACAGAAAAAGCTACAAATTTTAACTCTCAATTAAAAAAAAACTTATGTGTCTTTCTTTTGAGATATACAAGAGTTAGTGTTTTATTGAAATTGGTTGAACTTAGAAATTATTTGGGAGTACCACTTAGAATCTTGTAAGTCCCAAAATTCTGCCTTTCAATTCACACACACACACACACACACACACACACACACACAGAGCAAGAGAGAGAGATTGTACCTATATATTTGTTTATTGAAAATGAAAGAATTTTTTTGACACACTGCAAATAAATGGCCAGTTTAGCAAGTGCTTTCCATGGTTGGATTTTGTCATTTTCTTCTTTTTTTCCTAAACTTGAATTTTGAGCATTAACATTTTCATTTAACTTCTGGCAGAAATTTTAAGCATAGCTGCTTTGGTATGGTTGCTGTTTACTGATCTTTTTGATATTTTTGATGTTATCGTTTAAAGGGCAATTTTATTTCAGAAATGTTTATTTTAAAAAGTAAAATAGTAGGAATAAGGAGTATGAACGAATATACTCAAAATAAACGGTACCTTGAAGTTCGAAGGAAATCAAAAGCAAGGGGTATGCTAAGTTTCCTTAGGGCAGCACCACAGGTGCCTGCTCAGAAGCGCTGCCTCAATACAGCATATCCGTAAGTACCTGTTGACAACAGTAGTCTTAGCTGAGACTGAGGAGGCAGAAAAGATAGGTGATCAGAAACCATCAAGACATGAGATATCATATGGCACTTTCTGTTAATAATATTTACATATTTTATGCAACAAATCTGCTTGTTGTCTTGTTATTTGAATATTGACACTTTGCTTAACATTGCATATGGTGGGCTGTTGTTTCAGGGTGTATCAGAAACAGTAAATCCAAAGGAGAATTTCAATTTAGATGTATTTATGTTAAATATATGTATAAATGGATATGTTTGCTCATATTTTAGCTCTTATGACTTTCACAAAGCGTTTATAGTATCACTGCTTCCAATCATTTTTGAAACTGATACATCTTGAAAGTAGAATGCATGATTTATTATATGAAGGCCCAAGGTTAAACTTTTTTACCCTATAGCTCAGCTTAAGTATTGGTATTTTTGTGTTGGGAAATGTTTTTTAGAAAGTATGTTTTGTAATTTTGGAAAATTTGCTTCTCAGTAGGTTTCTGTTCTCTTTTCATAGGATGAGGAGCTTTTAACCAAACAGTTATTAAGGATATATAATTTACAGTAAAGTTTTTTATACTACAGAATATGAAATGTAAAATACCTATAAAATGTTTTCTTTTACCCCATTTCATTATGCTGAAAATACTTTTACTCTGTTTCTTTCCTATGTTTTAATTTCTGCTGGTATTTTACATATTTATTCCATTCTGCTTATGGATATATTCCTGGAATGAGAATAGAAACTGCATTATACTCCATTTAGCTATGTGTGTATATATATAGAAATATATGTGTGTGTGTGTATATATATAGATATATTTTGTTTTTCCCGATTCAACTGTTTGCCTTACGTCAACTGGATGCTTTTTAAACAACTGATGATTAAATGCCATTTATTTATGAGAGTAAACTCATCTGAGAATGGGGGACCTCTACTTTCATGCATTAGTTCATGATGAAATATTATTCTTGGAAATAGTAACATCCCAAATAAAATTTTAAAGGTAGTGCAATGTGAAGCCGTGGGTTTCTGTATGTCGTTCTAAATGTTTTGCTTATCTCTTGACTTATTATCCTTACCATTAAGAGACATTTTTACCTTCACCTAGGACCAGCTACATAATTTCTGAGGCCCACTGCAAAATTAAAATGTGAGACACTTTGTTCAAAAATTAATTTAAAGACAGCAACACAGAGCATTAAACAAAATGCAGGGCCCTTTGTTGTGTGGTGGGGTGGGGGCCTGTGTGCCTGAACAAATGATAGGGCGGTGAAGCCAGTCCTGCCTTCACCACCTACAGACTTTTATCTGAGGCCAACTTTGTGGAAGTCACTAGGTTTCCTATTGGAGACTGACTGTTCCACAATGATTCCATGTGCCTCGCCCAAAAAGATACTAATGAGAGTTGAGTAAGAAAACGGATGGGAAATGAACCATGAATATCTCCTGCTCTTTCTATAACTGAACTGGGGATTGAAATATTTGCTTTTGTCTCATCTTGCCCTGTATCTGATATATATCCTATACATCATGTGGCTTTTTGTGCAAATATTCTTAAAAAGAACTTTTTTTTTTTTAATGGTTTGCATGTAGTTACATACTTCAATACTTATTCCCAGGCCCAGAATAATTGGGATGGGAGAATTTCAGTGAGATTTGTAGTAAGAGCTGAGGAGGTTCTCTGTTGCCAAGTACTGCCACTAGCCCTCCTAGGTTAAGGCACAAGAAAAATGAGCATTTTTATGTAGAAATACTACATTATCTGATACAAAATGCTGACCATTAAAAAAACGAAAGTATACTCATTAAGTGACAGGAAGGAGGGGCAAACTCCCAAATAACATTGTTATAATAGTATCAGTATTGATACTTTGACATTAGAAAGTGGTATTTTAGCTATATAAACATGTGGTGACAGCTGTATTAAAGACGAAAAGTAACTTATGCAGTAACACTAATGTTGCAGTATCCTATATTCAAATCCTGGACTTAGCTTCTCAATTTGTATTGCAATAACCTCCCTCTCCCTGAAAATTAGAGTCATATGACTCGTTTACCAACATTCTGTGCCGATAGGTGGACAAAACATTTACATCGTTGCTTCCCAAAGTACTTCTCAATGAGATCAAACTTCATATTGAGATACCTAAAACTGAATTTTGAAGTCAAGTGGCTTTTTCAAATCAAAACTGAGATATGATGGAATGTCCAGCAAGTATGGATCTGAGTGCACTTGAAGTTGCACCATTTATTTTCAAAAGATATTTCTCACATCAGATGACTCTGCCAGGAAGGGAAATATCAAAGAGCTTGGAAAAAGTAACTATTCTTTTATGTAATCCAAGACTGGGGTGAAAGTGGGGGGCTTTAAAGATATTTTTGAGGAAGAAAAAAATTGAACTTATTTTGAATGCCTTGTTAGACTTTGTGGGGAGGAATGCTACATATGAGACTTTCTAAGAAGAAAAATCTTTGCCCTGTGTAATAAGGCACTGCTCTCCACACTGATAGGCACTTTAATGAAAGAAAGCTTGGAAATAACTATTATAACAGTGTCCCATTTAACTAAAAATTTATCCTACAGTTTAGGAATCTTTTTTTTTCTTTTATTAACTAAGCCATTGCCAACTTGAAATATTTTAGTAGGTAGCTAGCCACAATTCATGTTTTCTAATGTTCTGTGTTCTATCTCCAAATTCCGTAATATAAATTTCAATTGGGACTCTTCTTTTCCTGCTTTATTCCTATACTTAGAATCTTGTATTTTCATATTAAATGTTTTGCTTCAAAAATGATTAAACTAGGAATGTGGGTAAATAAGTGGCAATATAGTATATTGTTGTGCCAAAAATAGTTTTTTTTTAAATTTTTCATGTGTTCGTTTCTTTTACCTTTCGATTTCAAATTGAATATTGTAAACTCTTTCTTTTAAATCATATACCTCAATGATGCTAAATTATAAATCTTAATTAGGTATGATTCACTGATTTTAATCTTACAAGATAATTATTTTGAGTAGGATAAAAAGGTTCCCTTAAGATTAAAGGCATTTTTCATTACAATCCCCATTTTCAGATCAAACAAATACTATGAAATAAACAGTACTATTATTCTTTTATGCTTAATAGTTTTTACTTTTCAATTAAAGTATATGGGTGAAGAAATAAGGCTATAAATATGGCAGTCTTATTGTTTGCAAACTAAGTGCTTTTGATAAATTTTACTGCTAGGAATTACGTGGATCTAAGGGAATCTTTTAAATAAAAATTACAGTTTTGATTATCTAAATGGAATATGTTCTTGTGCATGTGCATAGATATATTTCTTTGTGAAGGTATTGATGTCAGGGACACTTTTGGTATTTCTTTATGAGTAATTAGGTTAACGGGGTTAGTTAGAAAATGTATCCTTTCCTGGAAAATGAAAAATTACATTCAAGCAGGGGTAAAAGAGTAGAACATATTCATGACTTTAAGTACTTAAAAAGATATTTTATGAGTCATTTTTGAAGACTAATACCCAATATGTAACTTGTTAAGAATAATCGCCATTTTTACTTTCTAAAGCACATCTATATTAAAACTGACTTTCTATTCATGACTCGCAAATCTGGAGTCAATTTTAGGCCCAACTTACAAAAGATGTGGGTCTTATCCTCCCTGCCCTTACCGTGGTGTCCTATGCCTGTAGAGTCAGTACTGTACTGACTCTACTATACTACATAAAAGAGTACAAAGTTCTCTTTTAAAGAGAGATTTCCATTTGCATTATTCAGAAGATTAAGCAACGTTTTGGGGAGGGAAATACTGATAGGACCCAAATGTAGACATTGGGACCCTGAATGGCTTGTATCCTTGTCTGACAAACTGGAAGGAAAAACATATTACCAGCTTTGGAATTTTATATGCCTATATGAACAGTGCTTTTTCTTTCTCTGGGAAGGTTTTAAACATACTATGAATACAATAAGTGTTACCTAATTGGAAAAATATGTTTTCTGTAATTCTAAGAGTACTAATCAACCAATCATCAATATGAATTTACTCATGGATAGTAAGATAGTAGAATTTTATTCAGAAATGGATGTTCAGTTGGAGCTGGTATCGCTTTAGAAAGAGAAAAAGATTGTACATAAGCAAAATTATTTTGGGATTTTTTTTTTTAAAACATGGATGTGAAATCTCCATCAATAACATTTTTGGCTGTTAAAGTATTACAAAAAAATGGAAAGCTCTTTATTATGTTTTATTCTTTAATAAGCCTCGAAATGTGCACATACAGTGCTATAACGCCTTTTTTGTTTACTTTTTTGATTTTTGTCTTGTTTTGTTTTAGCATAAAATAAAAAGAGCTTATAGGTAAACTATTTTGTACTATTTATTTATAAAGATATCTAGTAAGGACAGTACAACATATAGTATAGGTTTGTTTATAATGATGGGTAAAAAATCTGCAATTTTACCACCATGTAATGACAGTTCCTCGAAATTTTACCCTACTACACCAAAATGCCACAGTCACTAAGATGGGAGGTGTTGCTGATATATGATTCGAATGCACGTGTATACTTAAATACATAATTTTAAAAAATTGTCTTTATTTTCTAGCAGCTTCCTGGTGTCCTTTGCTTAGGGCTAGGGGGAAAATGTTTTCTGCTATTTTGCTATTTGCATACTCACCAAGAACCTTGCTGTCTAGGCCATCTTCCTACCTACATAGCTGTGTACCGTTTTGAAGAGCTGTTTTTTTCTTTTCTTTTCTTTCTTTTTAAAAAAATTTTTGATATTTATCTGCAAGGCTGGTTATTACTTGATCATCTGGAAAATCAAATTTCATTTCAGCCACTGGAATATGATATTTAGATCATGAGAGGTAGTTTGAATTAATTAAGGGGATAATATTAGGCTTTATATTAGGGAAAAGTAAAGCAGCATTTTTTGTCATGGATAGCCTGCCCTTCTTGATGAAAGACAACATGTAGGAATAGGGGAAGTAGGCACAAGTTCGAGAAAGTCATTGAGGCAAAGCTAAGGTTAAAGACTCTTTTCATGTGGTTGTTACACAAAATGATATTGGCAATTTTGTAAATTAAACCCTAATATTAATTATATAAAAAAACTTATCACTTATTAAGGATGATTGACTAATATTCAGTAAATAGCATGTAGCACTATTTTAACAAACTATTCTCCGTTTTAGGAACAACTGATTCTATATCAAATCCTGACTATATGGGATTTGTGAGTATGCAAATTAAAAGAACTGTTCTCATTTTTGTCTCCATAATTTTAAAAACTGTGAATATATATATATATATGTCTTTAAAGATGATTCAAATTATTCTCAGACTCTTTTTTTTTCCTCTGTCAACATACTCAAGTTTTTTAGGCCACAAATGAAGTGACAGAAGAAAATCCATTGAAGATGGAGGTATATGTCTTTTAAGGCTTCTTTTGGAAACTAATGTATTTATTGCCATTATGGAAGTTGAAATCATTGAAGTAGTTAATACTTTGAATTGGTTTTAGAAAAATGTGATGTTAAATTTTATATCAACTCAGTAAATGCTAGCTGTAACTTCATGACCAAATAGAAACCCCAAACAAGCAAAATAAATAAATAAATAAATAATAAAAAACTTTTGCCTAAGCCCTACACTAGATCAGTTTGATGAAATTTTAAGCTCCTCAGATGATTCTAACGTAAACCAAACGTTTATATATCTCAAGAGATCTTAAGATTTTCACCTTTTAAGAAATGTCATTCTTCCTGATTTGAAGTTAGGAAAATGAAGATATCTGTTCAGAACTGAATATACTAATGACATGTACAGATAGTTCATCATCTGGCTGAAGTTCAACAACCTATCTAGACTTTTGAAAACATTTCTGTCAGGCTTGCAAGAATACCTCAGGAAAGTAACAATGACGAAGGACAGCGTCAGCAGAAGCCCACAGTCTATCATTTTGTTACCTTGGGTAAGCCATTCAACCTCGCTGAGCCTTAGTTTTTAGTTTACTTTTTTATAAAAGAAGAGATGATTGAGGTGATCCGATGACGACTAAGATTTCTTGCAGTTTTGTCTACTCCATGACTGCTTTGTCATGGACTAGTGAACTCATGTAACTTGGACCTTGCTAGTCGTCTAAAAGATGCAAAATATTTTTGTTTCTCTTAAGAAACTCCAAAAATTATCCTGGAAACAATGTAGAAAGCTCAAGGACCATTTATTACTTTGTTAAGCCCATCAGAAGAGTTGATAAGCATTCATTAAATATGCTTACTAATTGGTTGCATGCAAAAGTGTCAGTGATTCTAATATCTTAAGAGTTGATGGATATTAGTTAGCTAATGCTTTTCTCCTGTAAGAGATTTCAGTAGAGTGGCAATCAGATTAACTTAAGCCGTGGAGTTAGGGACCTCAAATCCTTAAAATATTTAGTATGAAAAGTGGACTTTTATCAAACTGAAAGCAATACCTTTTTTCCTGTACTTTATCAGCAACTAGTCTTTGTTCACTTTATTTTCGCTTCCTGGCATGTTCTTCTCCGCTTGTTGAAATCCTACTAGGACTATGGTATCCTGGTCAGATGTTGCGTCATCCATGAAGACTTCTTTGAGGCACCCTAATTAGGATTGATTTCGACGTCTACTTAATTGTCCCTTAGAACATTTGAAATGTCTCCTTTAGATCTCTTACTGTCATCTTTCTCCTACTATAGATTGCTAGGCATCTGTGTTTCTCTATTATGAAACTGTAAATTTCCTGAGAGCACACACATCTAATTCATTTTTATTTTTAATCTCCTCAACATGTGTGTATAGTATAAGACCTATAATAGGTATTCAATACATGTTTGGTGAATTGAATTGATAAAAGCATAGGAGACTATCACTTGGTTAATATTTTATTTTATTTATTTTATTATTATTGTTATTTTTGAGATGGAGTCTTGCTCTGTCACCCAGGCTGGAGTGCAGTGGCGCGATCTCGGCTCACCGCAAGCTCCACCTACCTGGGTTCACGCCATTCTGCTGCCTCAGCCTCCCCAGCAGCTGGGACTACAGGCGCCCGCCACCACGCCTGTCTAATTTTTTTGTATTTTTAGGAGAGACGGTGTTTCACCGTGTTAGCCAGGATTGTCTTCATCTCCTGACCTGGTGATCCACCCGCCTTTGCCTCCCAAAGTGCTGGGATTACAGCCGTGAGCCAACGCACCCGGCTGGTTAATATTTTATTAATCTTACTTTAAAAAATTAAAAGATGATTTTTAAATATTTAAAGAATAGATCTATGAAAATTGTATATTTCATTACAAAATTGAAATTTCTATATTCTTTATATAATGTTATTACCAAAGAAAGACTTTATAACCCTGAAAAATAGTTTTATAATTATATACTTAAAAAGGGGCTTACAGCCATTAATTCTATTTTTGTATCTCTAGATAGGGAGCCTTTAAACTCTTTTTAAAAAACATTATTATGCTATCTTTAAAATCTTATAAAACATAAACCTATAGACTGCTTTGATTATAGGTGTAACAAATAGCTTTAAATCACTATTCTCTATGAAATATTTTTTTTCTCATGTGTTTGCAGACAGAAAAATTTGAGGGCACAGAATCATGAAATACTAGACTCTGAGACTTCCATATTGACTTCTTACCAATATAGAATTGATCGACAGTTGGCCATTCTGCTTTTGGTTGAACGTGGGAAAGAAATACCTCCTAAGGCATTTCTTTCTATTTTGTCCTTTCTCTGATAAATAGTCAGTTTGCAAATATGTGCACTATCAGCAGTCAAGACAGATTTCTTTGGAAACATGATGATATTGGGGTGGTAAAATGTGAGATGCAAACTAGTTGATCTAGAGTTGATACTATAACTTAATTTGTGAATGTCTTTGGTTAACACTTTAATTGGGACCTTTATCTAAGTAAACAGTGTCTATAAATTTATTTTGTACTGAATACTGGGCAGTAAACAATTTAGCTGGGATTTCACCCCATAACTCTGTCTTTTAGATGTTCAATAGTTTTACCAGTTGGGTTTGTGTGCTTGTGGGAGGGTCAGCTACTTTCTCAAATCTGTCGTGAATGTTACAATAAATAGCATTATAGTATTTCTAAGGCAAATTCAATTTGATCAAGTGTTAAATTATAATGAGTTAGGCAACAATATTTGACAAGATTTGTATTTTATATTTGTGTTTTCAAACCTAAAGAGGTACCAGAGAAAAGCATTTGCTTACATTGCTTCATCAAACAACCCAGAAAAAAAACAAAGACTCTTTTGTCATTCTTTTAAAAACACAATTTTACTAAGAAAACCTATAACCTTTACTGAAAGCTCACTCATTTTCTTCCAATTTGGGCTCTTGAGAGCTGAAAAGTTCTAGATGCTATCTTACCACTTCATATTGAAATCTAGTTTGATGTCATACACTCTATGCAGAAGAAAGTATCTGTAGTGCTGATTGTTGAACCTGAATTGTTACAAAGATGTGCCATTTAGTGAGCTATAATGGACAAATGTTGCTTAGTTAATTGTATAAAAACACTGCATCTTCAGCAAAGGGCTCTAATAGTAAAGGACAGTATATTGTAGGTAGAATAATAAAGATTGTGAAACAATATGTTAAAAGTAGCAAAAGCGTTTTTGCAGTGTGACTACAACAGTGAAGACCCATGTGTTGCATTCGTTTGTTAAATAGACACTTCTGGTTTTCTAGAAACCATTCAATATGCTTCAAGTAAGTTAAAATTGTTAAAATATAAATTAAAAGCCATCAGATTGAGAGTAAAGGCCACAAATTGTAAAACCTTATAGTGGTAGCTTGCCAACAGCCAAATTAAATCCAGGGAATATTTAAAAGATAGAGGCTTAAAATTCTACTTGGTTTATAATCAGAAAGCTATGGGGTTTTAAACTAATAAAAATATTCATGAGAATTCTTTACATGTAAAATGCTACCCATTTTCCTTTACCCTTCTGGTAGAAGAAAACTGGGTGATCCTTCTCAAAGGGTAATCATGTAAGTTGGTGGCCAGAAAGTATGAACCATGGTTAAAAGCCAGTGGTTAATGGTTTATTTTATTGTCTGCCTTCTTTTACTCCTTCCTCCTTCCCTTCCTTCCTTTTTATTTATTTATTTGGCTTGACCCTATATGCATAGTTGACAGTTGTCAGTAATAGAATTTTTGGCTAGATCTACACATGGCAATTCTTGAAAAATATGAAACTATATTTGTCCTTTTGGCCTACAATCTGAATTAAAAGATAGAATTATTTCAGGTCAATACAACTACATGGGTGCATGCACGTGTGCACACGTGTGTGTGTGTTTATTCAGTAGAGCAACCTGTCTTTGCAACACATGACAGTGTTGAAAGCTCTTTCATTCTGAATGGACCAGTTTGTAGCTCCATACAGACACCATCTAAGTGAACCTATTTAAATATCTTTCCAGATTCTTAACTAAGTGGTGCAAGTCTGTCTTGGAGGTGGCACTTATTTGTCCCTTAGGAGTTAAGTTTGGTTTGATATTCAGTTGAAGTGTCAGTAAACAAGATTTATGAGAAATTAATTAAAACTAAAATTGAAAATGGATATTGAGGTGCAAGTTTATCCTAAAATGGCTTGAGTATATTTGTCCCAAATGCATGAAAAGAATGTTTTCTAATGGACTCTTTTAATTAGAATAGAAATTAATCACAAATAAACCATGTAAAATTTGCTATCATGATACAATTGTTTTCATTCAGTGGTCGGCCACGCCTTCTTTTAGCCCTGTCTTTGTCCAGGGTTTAGTTTAGTCATGCATATGTCCTTGAAGAAATGTAGCATCTTTCACAAGATTTTGTACAAGTGAAATCAGATACCAGTTTTTATTGCAGAACCAAGCCTACAAATGTTTCTCTTTAAAGACATTTTTAATAGAAACAGTAAGGTATAAATCATTTAAGCAATTACCTGGACATTGTGGAAATGGGGCTTGGCTTTTTCTG
The DNA here is from genome assembly GCF_049350105.2 of Macaca mulatta. Classification (NCBI taxonomy): domain Eukaryota; kingdom Metazoa; phylum Chordata; class Mammalia; order Primates; family Cercopithecidae; genus Macaca; species Macaca mulatta. Next base: position 68,626,871 of record NC_133417.1, on the reverse strand, counting down.
TAGCCCCAGATGTTTCCAGATTCCAGTAATAACCCGGTCCAGATATTTACAGCTTAATTTTCTGTGCATGTGCACTTGTCCACAAATGGCTCCTATTTCCCATTTTCTGTTGGACAACTGGGCTACTTAGAGGTTTAAAAAAAAATGATTTCAGCTTGGGTGATGACAAACGTTAATGGTGATAATATGTTGCTTCTAGAAACTTTGATCACTTAAAAACATATAGAGGCTAAATTTTAGAGGATTTTATACTAAGAAATAAATTGTTCAAATGGCATTTTGCTTTATGGATGAGAATGGGATGAATAACCTCCCCCATCCCTCAAAATTTTAGTCTTGATATGCTATGTTAGCAAAGCGATTCTTTGGTTTTTAAAAAAATGCATATTCTGGCACTGCTTGGGTTATCATGCAGGCTGCTAGTTTTTCTTTGCATCACTACCCCACAGGTTTTCTTCTTCTTACTAGAAACTAAACAAATGGAAAATAATGATTGGTAACCATCTGCTGTGCAGAAATTTTACATATAGCAGTTAACTCTATTTTAGAAAACAAGACCAAATGAGTGCATTATACTGTTGCCAGTAAATAGCAACAAGCACTAGAGCGTTCCTTTGGACAACACAGGCACACAGGGAGCCAGTATTTTGTTATGGGAAGTCAGTTGGTTGGACTGTGGGGCTGAGTGTGCCCAGACATTTACTTGTGTGTTTGTGTCTATGTGCCTATGTCTGTGTATGTATGTGAAGAAAGTGATTGCTTCCTCTCTGCCTTCTCCTTGTGTCTCCTTACCGCCATAATTCCCGTCACGTAAATCAAAGTAATGTAGATGTAAATAAATCAATTCAATCACATCATCCTAAATCTTTTTATTCACTTAAGAAATAAACTTAAAATCCATAAAGTCAGACAGAATAAAGATTTGTAAAAGTATGTAGGCTTCAGATTGGAATCGTGGTTTTCTTCATTGTACTTGTTACAATGAGTAGTGGCTAGCCAATGCATCTTTAAATTATTCTCTTGTCGTATCTTTTGCCTAAAGAAACACCTTAACAGGAAATTAGATTGAGTATATGTACAAAAGATATTGACAGGCAATGATTATTCATATAGCTGCTGTTGAAGTATGGATATTGTATTGAGGGTAGACGTATAATGAAATAGACAGAAGTAAGCGGTTACAAAGAATTTATTCAAATGGACCAGGTAAGGCCTGATTTTATAGTTAGTTATCCATATAATCTGTAATCTGTCTCTCCCTCTCTCATTCTCTCTGTCTTATATATATATATATAATCTGTTTATTATATCAATATACTTAGACACTCGAAACATATAATCTCTCTCTTGCTTTCTAACTTTCACTTATTTGATACGGGGATTTTGCTATACAGCAAGAAAAGTTGTTTAAAATGGGCAGTATATTGAGTTCAAAGGACCCATACAGTTCATAAATTCTCTGGTGTCTACTGGATTTTTCATCAGGGAGACTTCCAATAAAAATGATCTATTTTAGAAATAATATTGTTTAGTAGGTTGAAATGTGGTGTAATAAAATTAGACCTTCAGTCTTCTAAAGTTACTACTTAGATGGCACCCTTGGGATGGTAAAATGGCTGTATAAGCAGATGAATCAGACAGTTCCACTGATGGGTACATTTGTCAGTCTCTGTTACAGATATAATATATTCTTATATCTGTAATCCTGACACTGTTACATCCAAATGAAATCAACATGAGGTTGTCATCTTTAAGCAAATATGTTAAGTGTTGTCTTTTGTGCTTTGGATTTGAAAGAAAGGGGCCCAGGGGAGGCAGCATCATGCAAATGGAACAAATCCCATTTCTTCTGAGCTGTGCTGTTTTTCCCCTCCATGGCAGCTGGCTGTGTTATCTTTGTGTGTTTCTCTGAGTGCTGACAATTCTTTCAGTGATCTAAGTTAGGGCACATTAGAAAGTGGAAGCAGCTGTCTGTCGCTATACTGAGAGACGTGTTTGCTCTACTGCAAAGATGAAGGACCATGAATCCTTGACACACTCTCCCCCCTCCCCCCTGTACTTTCCAACATGATCAACATTCAGACGCACAGATTGTCTGCTTGGACAGTTTTTTGTTCTGACTGACAGCATCTGGCATAGACAAATTTAAAAATACATAGCATGCCATGCTTGGAATTGGAACATCCCTTTTTTATTAATCTTCTCATTTAAACCATTCATTTACATTTCAAGAAAGGTTACAGCTTGATATGGTTGAAACGTTGATTTTTAAATGAATAACCTTCTAATGAAATGTCTTGAATGAGTACCAAGCAGCCAGTGTTCATTAAAAATTACACCCGATTAACACGGCCTTGAGAGCCTGAGAGGAAAGGGATTTCTTATTGTTTTAATCCACAATGCAATCCAGTGTTTACCTTTCTGGCACAAAGCGAATAGAAATGATGCCTGTACTTGCAACACTTCTGATATTGAACACAACTATGATATCACCCTTAAGCCCACAAAAACACTTGGTCTTGTTTAATCAGCTTTCTTTCCCTCTGAAACCCTCAGAGGTGTCAAATTTTTTTTAAAAAACATTACATAAATACACCTCTCTCAAATGTCCCACCCCTCCATCACCCCAAAATACTATGTCTCTATGCCCACATCAGAAAAAGAAAAAGCTTATATGTTTTCAAGTGGAAGAGTTGTAGAAAACGCTTTTAGGTTCAACGCTTCCCTTGACCCTAGGATGGTGGATATACATTTATTTGTTTGTATTACTTTGGTAATAAAACATAACAGTGCAAAAATTTCTCTCTTTCTCTGCCCCACTCACCCCCACACACATTCACATTGCTTACCCATTCTCGATTCCATAGTCAACTTTACCAACATGCCTAGCATTCATGTAAAAATAATATGAAAATTGGCCATATCAGTCAGTCTTTGGACTTTGCGTCCAGGGGCGGAGGTAGGAATAAGGGGAGGAGAATCCTCCTTTTATCATGCATTTTAGACTTTTCATATCACTGCAGATTTCAGCTGTAACTATTCACTCCAAGGGTAGCTACAGTATTAAATAGTTCTAAGGGGTGTTTGGAGAAGGCAGGTGGTGCAAAATTGTAATAAAAATATATTCAAGTGCTGGGTAGTAAATATGTAAAGCAATGTACTGGATAACTTGGAAAAACAGGCTTCAGAGGGAAGTTCAATTAACAGTTGTAAGCAGAAGAGGTGATGTATTTCTTCAGCATGTGTAAGAGGTCACTTGCTTTAGGATAAATTTTGACGAATTCCAGAGAGAAATAAATGCTGAAATAAAAATGAAAACAGATTACAATTTTATATCAAAGGCACTTTTAATTTTTGAATATGATAGGGGAAAATGACAAGATTTTATTCCATGGATTATATATGATTACTTTTTATATTTTGCTAACGTTTAAATTGTACACTTATTTTACTTTAAACTGTTATTTAAATAAAAGAAATCTTAGAAATGAACATTATCTTTGAATCTGGAATCAGTTTATCCAACCACTCCTCAACCCAGATCTTGGTTCTATAAATTTAAGGCAGACATAATTTGGTTGCTGTTTATCCTTTCTTTTTTTTCCTAAAAGCTAGTGGCAGGGAATCTAATGGGAATGGATCTAGTTCCAATGTTTTTATTGCTAGTAAACGTTTTATAATCAACATTTTAAATATAAATTACATCCTTTGTTATTTTCCATTTTGATTTTTTTAATGACCAGTTTTTAAAGGTAGTGCCAATGTGCATATGTAAGCAAACTGGGAATGGGTTAAAGTACACAATTCCCTTGTGTAAAAAGCCAGGTTTAGCAGTAATGCTTTTAATCTGGACTTGTAGAAGATTCAGGAGTATCCATAGATCTGCCTCAGTAATTACCATACCCCAAGTGGCACTGGAAGAGACATTTGCCTAAAAACTTGATGTCTTCATTACGCTGTTTACATTTTAATTAGAAACATGAAAATTACTGATTCATAGAGACAACTATAGTTTAAGTGGTTTCGTTCACCATCCAATAAATCATAAAAAAACCCCACAGTTGGCATAAATAGTTTACTAGGAATCATTCATGGGAATAATGTGTTGGCACTATAAGCTGCTTAAAATATGTTTTTATTTTACCAGAGGTAGAATTTGCATATAAATTAGAGAATGGCATTTTAAGTTGACAGTCATTTATGCAGAATACCACCCACATGCAAATACATATATGGGCGTATGTGTGTACTTTCCTTGAGTTTATAGGTTTTTGCAGTATTGTGGATATAGATACATACCCAGCCCTAGCCTATCAGTTTTTAAAATGCGTGTCCTCTTTTAAAGTCCTTTCAGAAATGCTGTGGGTGTTCTAATGCATAGCCACAACCATGTCTTATTTGTTGGGTAGTATCAACTTGTAAAAAAGAAAAATGTTTATTTCTTGTATATGTATGTCTGGAAAAGGAGTTGCTGTTTCATTTGCTCATTCATTCCCTCTTTCCTCTCTCTTCCATTCGTTCTCCCCTAACTTTTGCATGTACCTGTCAATGCTGCTGCCCTAAAACTGCTCCCAGTCAGAGCGGCTGGAGTGAAGCAGGGTGGCTGTCAGAGTCCATTCCTGAGTCAGCAGCATATCCATTGCCTGAATCTTGCGACAGTCACTCATCTAGTTTTTCCTTCCCCAGGGGACAGGCGTCCTCCTCATCAGCAAGGAGGAATGACCCTTCTGACTGGCATGCTTAAATTCCCGAATCTCCCCACATTGGTGTGTGAGTTCAAATCCCCCCTCCTGGAGGCAGGGCTGGGACTCTAGCTAATGACTCCAAGATACAGAGGGTCAGCGCACTGGTGAGCTCGAGTACTGAGGCATTGTGCGAGCCGAGTTGTACATTTTTCCCATAACTGCAGACTCCTCTCCTTCTCCTCTCCCCTCCCCGAACCCTTTATTATAGATCAATGTTATGCAAAAATGAACCAGGCATAGCCACAGACGTTATAAGCTATTTACCTTTTCTCTATCTTTATTAGGTAGTTACTGGTCATGGCTGAAGGAGGGTCTGTTATTGTTTGTTTGTTTATTGTTGTTTGGTTGAAAGGAAGCACACAATGAATAGACATTTACATTATCTAGTGTTAAATTCACATTTTAGGCCCATCAGCTGTAGATAAAAATGAATTTGAAAAATATTACATAGGAGAAAGAGTGTATGCATAAATGTTTAATTTGGAATGCTATAGTGCTCATTGTTTAAACTTTTGAATGTGAATGTATTAGGTTGAAACTCATGCTAACTGCCTGACATGATTTCTGGGAATTAATGGGTATAAGATTAATTCTCATGAAGCTGCTTTAGGTGAGATAAATTTTGCACTTCACTTCTACATCTTTTGGTTTGTTTTTTATAAGTTCTAGAGGATTGCCAAAGTTTGAAGATGCTAATCAGTTATTTTTAGTGGCCCACAATATTTTAGATTTTAATGGAAAGTCACTAGGATCAGTTTCATGGTAATCCAGGTAATTGGTCTAGGTAATCAGACCAGGAGTATTAAAAACAGTAATTAGTACTTTGCATTTACCAGGCAGAATTCCTGAACAGGTTAGTTAAGGTAATAGTGGAATTCATGGACATATGCTCATTGGTTTGCTTTGCATTGCCTCTTTTTTTGGGGGGAGGTGAGGCAGGACACTTACTAGGTTTCTGTACTTCCTAGATGTGATTAGACACAATAGTCGACATCTGTAAGGACAGAAACATGCTGCTTACTTGTACACACGGCAAAATTCTAATAGTTCTGTGCAGTCTGGTAAATCCTGTCTGCTTTATGCAGTGTGGCCCGAAACAGTTATGTGGTGAGGGAATGCTGGCTGCTGGCCAGCCATTGACTATGAAATCCTGGGTACCTGAGAGCTTATCAGTTCTTTTGCTTTGTAAAAGAAAAAAGTGATGAAAATGTTGGTAAACTGCCATGAAGGTTTAAGGCTCCTGGAACAAGGAGCCGTGTAATCAGATTGGAAAATGGAGCTTGAGATTCTCTGCATGGAGAGCAGCCATCTGTGGACCCCGTGAGCCGCTGTGCAAGTGCCCGAGCTGACCACTTTGTTAGCAAATCAGCTTGTTTGCTGCAGCAGCAGGGTGGAAAAGACCAGAGCTTGTGATGGTATGTAACGGAGGGAGAGCTCTTGCTTGGCACAATCTAATCAGCTTGCAATTAGCTCAAGCTCTACAGTCACCTTCTTAATTTTCTTTTTCCCCCCTCTTTGTGTTAATACTGTGCACTTTAAACAATTAAGGAAGGGAAGTAATCCTTCAAGCAAATCAAAACCATCCTTTAATTTTATCATCCTGCTGAAAAAGTATCAGGTGGTCCACTGGTCCTCATCAGATGCTGGAAATTCTCCGGCTCACTGTAGCATAGAGAGAGCTTTAACCAATTGATTTTTAGGATAATCTTTCAAATATCTTGGCAAGGGGGAGAAGAAAATGGTACATCATTTAAACTAGAATCAAAGTTAAAATTGATGTGAAGGAGGATTACAAATGCCTTTTGGTTTACATGCAGTAGTAAATGTCTTTTGGTTTATATACAGTAGTGCCTCTGTTTTATATTTTTAATAACTAGAGGCAGGCTGTGTGTGTGTGTGTGTGGTGTGTGAAAGGGAGACATCTGTGCGTATATATCTCATATATAAAATCCTTTATGCTGCTGTTTATTTAGGCATTTCTATATAGCACCTTTCTGAAGACTGTGATGACATAGCCACTTGTACTGATAATTCCACTACTTCACCTTTACCGAACTTGATTCACTAAGGTTTAAAAGAACAAGGCTATCATTGCTGATCATATATGCTACTTGTTAATCCCTTAAAATAAAATTCAGATCCTGTGGGAGAGAGGTGAGAAGAACAAAACAGAGATTTGCAAAATTGGTGTAACCGTTTTATATTTTACTGAATTTAAGGACAGTGACTTCTGTAATATGACTTAAGATGCCTATTTACATAAACAAAATAAACAAATCTTCTAATAAATATTACTTAAGGTACTTTTCCTCATCCACAGAGCTTTTGCTAAAATATTATTCATGTGACTGAATCTCTGACTAGATACGTTTATTAGGTGTGTGTTTGTCATGAGGTGACAGTGAGCACTATTTCACCAGTGTTTACTTTAGAAAGTACTAGAAGAAATGATTAATATAATAGCTTTTGCTTTTAATGGTTATTAAAGAATCAATTAGAGTATTTTAAATAATTCTGCTACATAATAGTCCATTTCTTTTGGAGGTTGTGTTAATAAAAATAAAAATTGCTGTAATATGATTGATGTTTGATTACATTAACTTTGTATTTGAATTCTCTCCATGTTGGCAACATGAAAATTTATTTGCCTTTATTAAATGGAAAAATATTACTCTGTCTTATTTTGCCTTAAAAATATCTCATGACATATAACCAAGCATTTGGGCTCAGCGGTTTTCATTTTAACAATTCAAAAAGTTTAAGTGTTCGTGTGTTAATGTTGCCTGTAAAATAGCACTTGTTATTTTTCTATATGTATTTGATTATATGTCCTATATTTTGTATTTGAAAGAATGAATTCAGTTTGATAGAAAATGAGAGTAATTAATATAAAGTGCGTTTAAAATTAAGTAAGCTTTTAAGTTTGCCTCAGGGTTTTGCTGGTGTTTCTGCAGTGTGTCCTTTTTTTGTTTTTTAACTTTTTTGTTTCTAATTAAAAAATAGATTAAAAGAAACATACATCACCTACACACATCTCATGCTGCAAAGATTCACTTTATATTCTTTTAGAGGACAAACTCCATTAGATATGCACTTACTGTACATTAGATTGTAAATCTTACAATTTAATGGTAATTCAGTGAGCAGTTATTGCTTCAGTGGCCTTTTTTCTTTCTTTTTTGTCCCATCTCACTTGTGAAATAGGGTTACCCTTTACAAGTGTCACATCCATAGATTCATCTTTTGTACTTTGTAGTTGTTCCTGGTGCATCATTCTTATGTTTAAAAAAAGGCAAAGCAATGGAGGAACCATGTGGTGGGTGGCAGGTGGGGAGTGTGTGTATGTGTGTGTTCAGAGGGTGGGGGCTGAATGACAGCTTTCATGCTTATTCCAGAGAGCTAGGGAGGGGCAGGGAGAGATATGCAGAAAGATACAGGACTCTAGGACCAGAATAACCAGGAGCATTAGCATCAGTTTAACAGATGAATATCTTTTTGTAAATATGCATTTCCTCTAACCTCATTCTCAATCTAACGTTCAGTTTTCCATAACAGATTGCATTCTGCACTTGAATTCCTGGAAGTGGAAATAGTATCTGATTGGTACAAGTCTCTTTGCCTTGCTTACACTGTTAATATTCTTATCCTTTTTGGACACTGAAATACTTTTTTTTTGTAGAAACAATGTACACATTCATAAAGAAATTATAAAGGGATTCTCCTTTTGAAGATAATGAGTTCTCTTCAGGAACTGCAGGTTACATGGCGCACAAATGAGCTCTAAGTGGGGGGATTTAAAGTCCTGCTACAGCATTTAATTTCTTGAGGAAAGGAGTTCAGTTCAAGGTTAGCCTGTTATTGTGGCACTGGCAACTACTTCTCGCGTCCCTGTTCTTCTGCCGGCAGTACTGCACAAAAGGCAGTCATTTTTATTTAATACGTAGGGAGGTATTAATCACTGCAGTATTTTCTTGCAAAAATTTATCTTATCATATTCATTGTTTCACTACCCATGACAATAATAGGTGTTTAATTACTCAATAAGAGCCATTTATAGATTCCATTTTTCCTGTATGCTGGACAAATGGTATTGATTTTGTACTTTGATGCAACATGAAACTGTATTAAACACAATTAGAATTCCAAGGCTGGTAAAATGTACATTTGTTATGGTAACTGGACTTGCTTTGAGAAGCTGCAAGCGTCTTCTAATCCAGGGAATGCCTTTGGAGTAAAAAGGAGATTTGATTTTATTGCAGCTCTGTGGTTAAAAATGAATGCCTTTTTTCTCATGTTGTGTGTATAGTGTTTGTGAGTGCATGTGTGCACGTAGATTTTAGTTTTAGTGAAGCAATAAATAGTTTATATGAATTGAAAAGATTTTAAATGAATGGTTCTTTGTAGTCAGACAAGCCATTATGTACAGGTGAACACTGACTCTGTGTAATCTTGTAATTGTGTCTCTTTAGCTAATGCTATAGGTCTTTATTTTACCAATAAGTAAGTTATTACCTGGAGTGAGGGTAGGAACTCTACTAGATGAAGTAGCACCTTCATCTCATGCTGGATTCTAGTTTACCTCCTTCTAAGGTGATGAGGAAGACCTCCAAATCCCTATCGTGTCATAAGTTAAACATTGGGTTTTGTTAAAATTGGCACTAAATAAAAACCTTTCATTTAGCTGACACTATTATGTCATAGTCAGGCAGCACAAAGTCTTGCACAGAACTAAACTCAATTCTGTCTTCCGGCAGTGCAAGTCTGCCTACATTTTGCTTTACTTTGCTTTTTGCAAACACATTTCCACCTGCATTTGGCCCATCCAAAACTATAATTTGAGAAGACTGTCTTGTTGGCCAATGCATTAATTGCCTGTGATTTTCAGCTTCTTCTGGATTTATTTGCTGTGGAGGAAGGGCATTTAGCCTTACCAAAATAAACAGCAAAATGAACCAAGGACAGACTAGCAGTTGTCCAATCTTCATAATTTCCACTAAAGTGTAGCTTGTATCCTTTCTAAATATTACTTTGTATTTTTTTCTAAGGATCATAGACCTCCAGGCTGAAATTTCTCAGTTTTTGAGAGTGAGTGGATGACTACGTTTATCCCTAAAACAAGGAAGTAGCTCATTGACACAATTCCTTTCTGCATCAGGAGGGTATTTTATTTGCTTTAACACTAATGATCAGTACTAGAACACTAATTGATAGCACTACTTTGACATAGAATTTTTAACATTTGTGTAGAAGGCACAAAACTTCAGGGGAGATTTTATAAATATTTGCCATTTGCTTCACAGTACAGAAACAACCTCAGTTAATTGTTTATTAGTTTTAATTCAACATTTCTTATCCTATTAATATTTGTATTATTATTTTCCTTACAGGTTGTCATATAATAGGATATGTTAACATTTGTAAGGCAATGAAAAAATAAATAACAGTTTACATCAGGATAGTGTATTCCTTTTTATCCTAGAGCTTTCATGAGTGAGAGTAAAAATAAATTGATTGACCTGCCCATTTTAAAACACCATTCTATTTTTTTCTCATAGATTTGAAAAGAAAAGCCAACTTTCATTCCTGAAATATGTGTTTTATGTTTATTTTACCTTGTTATAGGGGCTGCACAGATACTGGCAAGAGGGGGCTGCTCGGGTAATGGAATCTGAGGTCTGCAAAGTCCTGTTCAGATAGATCCTTGAACACATAGTAAATCGCTTCTTGAGTGGGATGGGGAATGCTGTAGTTTATAAGGTAGGATTACCTTTCAAAGCAGAAGAAAAAAAGTCTAGATATTTCCAAACCTTTAGTCTTTCTCCAGCATACTGAAACTAAGGTCTGCTTGATTCTCTGGCCTGGGCTGTAGGTCGCTGATGATTTCATTTGTGATCTCTCCAAACGAACTCTTTTGTACTTTATATTTCAGCTTAGACAAATCATTTATTTACTGAATAACGTGCATGTAGGTTCAATTAAGTGAAAGATGATCGCATGTAATTAGCTAGTTGTAAAGTGGATTACATAAAAACTAGCATGGAGGCTGTTCTATAGCTACATATTACTTTTTAGAAAGGCTTTCACCTCAAAAAGTGTGTCTGGATTGCCCAAGGAGTGTCTGGGTTTGGATTTGGGCTGCATGACTCCTTACTGCAAGGTGATGTATTCCTTCTCTCTGTGTGCCAAGGGCAAAGTTATGTGATGCACGTGGAAACTTGGCTTTCTAAGGAAGCCATCTGAGTCCTCATCATGGCATCAGAATGTATGAAGACTTACACTCTGGCATGCATAAGGACACCCATTGCCATATTTACGGTACCTTAGACTCTTTAGGAAGAATCTATTTTGAGAACTTTACTTTTGTCATCTTATCTCATAGAAACTTTCTGTATTTTTGTGAACAATGAAGCATTAATATCATATATAACTTCTGAATTCCTTTAACTTCCTTACTGTGGGGTAGTATAGTATTTTGTTTGTGGAAGCAATTCTAGACTCCTGTGTCTACCTTGTTTTTCTTTTTCTGCCCTTATAGATTTTGCCTTCCCTCCCTCCAAACCTCAGCACTGTCCACTCCTGCCCCCAACTAGCAGGATTCTCTTAACCTCACGTTTAGCTGTTTGAATAAAAAATCGATAAGACTATTACAAGCATTTGAAACTTTTTAAAAGACAGAAACAATATTTTAATTACTACTGACATGCCAGTTGGAAGCCCATATCCTCTTTTATGACAGTTCAGTTTAGAAACTACATTGCTTCATTTCAGTAACTTTATTACCATTTGGCTCAGAGATTGCTATTTCGCCTTGGCCACAGATTTCATCAGTTGCCCGGTTCACCTTTGTCCACACTATACTTGTGAAATGACCTCCTCCGTTAGTGCTTGTCAATAGTAAATTGCTATATTCTGCGCCTAGAAGCACACCAAAGGACTACAACATTTTATTGAATGACTGAGTTTGTACTTAATTTTTAAAAATTAAAATTTAATTGGAACAGTCTTAATTACCATTTAATACTAGTTAATTAAGGCACTGGTTAGGTTCAGCTATCACAGACATCATTCTTATCGATAGTGTGGACAATAAACACGGTGTAGTGTGTGGGTGTCTATATAACAAGTATGTTTTCTTTGGTGTTCTCCCCCTCTAATTTTCTAACTATTCTATCAAAATAACAATATGTGAGGTGGCCAAGATTCAGTTATCCTGATGACATCAAATTAATTTCTTTTAAGAATTCCCAATGACTAAATTATCTCTTCACAGAAACTTCTTTTAAAATGTTGAGAAATCTGTGCTATTGTAATATAAAGACAAATAGGATTTGATATCACAATGTGGCTTAAAAATAGTTATGTAAACAATCTTAAATATAAATTTTTACTTGAAACAAATGACTAAAATAGTATATTTGGAAGTATTTAGAAATTTCTGGTTATATCAAGACCAGTAGTATCTCTGTTAAATATGTGTTTTTCCTAACTACATATATTTTTATTTATTATAAGATTTACAGGAAAAGAAAAAATGCCCACTCTTCACCTCTTTTCACAGATAGTTTCACTTTTTTATCTCCTTAACAAAGCCGTTTCCATAAATAGATCACTGCCAATTTGCTTGAAAATTAAGGTAAAATAAAAGGCCTGTATTCTTGGAAATCTCATTTTAATGAAATTTACAATAATGATTAATACTGCTGTTATTTTTCAAATGTTGCTTGATATGCACTGAGTTTTGGTTGTATAATTTCACAAAGATTATTTTACCCTTCTAAAAGCACTTAAATTCCAAATTCCATCTCTTCTACATTTTTAATCTTCATTGTTTCTGTTTTGTCACTACACCCTTTGAAATAACCTGATATCAGGCAGAGTTTACCTACTAGAGAATAAAATGAGGATTATACTATTGAGGAGTGTTTTTTGTGTGTGTGTGTGTTTGTTTTTGTTTGTTTGTTTGTTTGTTTGAGACAGAGTCTCACTCTGTCACCAGGGTGGAGTGCAGTGGTGCAGCCTTGGCTCACTGCAACCTCTACCTCCTGAGTTCAAACGATTCTCATGCCTCAGCCTCCTGAGTAGCTGGAATTACAGGCACATGCCCCCTCACCCAGCTAATGTTTTTGTATTTTTAGTAGAGACGGGGTTTTACCATGTTGGCCAGAGGAGTGTTGTTTTGACAGATAAACATGCTAAGCTTGTTTGTTTTCTTCCTGAATATTTTGAAATAAAAAAGGATTGAAATTTTATTCCTCGATAGAAATTAAGAATAATTATATAACTCTCGTACAGTTTTATTGATGTTAGGCAATGAAGACAGAAAAGAAATGTTAAGTTTTTCTCCTTCCAGATGCAACTGATGCTACAATGGCCATGACATTCAGGAATATGAAAGTTTTCATCAGTTTGTTTATACCTTTGGTCATATTGGTATAATTTTTTTTGTTTGTTTTAAATGAGGTCATTGCTCTATAAAAGAAAAAACTTAATAAAACCTTGTGTTTGAAAATAAAATTTTGTCAGAATTTCAGCCAACAAGATTTCCTGTGTGATGCACAACTAATATTTCAGTGTTGCTCTTCCTCAAAGATTGGGTTTTAGTTTCCATGCAGCTGAGGACAGAATTCTATCAAATCAAAAGCATATGCAGTCTACATGTGATTTGTTTGGAGGATATGCAAAGATATGAATTTTGTATTTTAATCAGTATACTTTAGGTTCATCTTACAGAAAGAATAATTAGCACAGTCTAAATCAAAAGTAAATACACACATTTACAGGCACCTGTTTGAATCATCATGATTAGGTTTCTCTTATGATATATTAATATTATTAAAATTCCCAGTAAGAACAATCATCACATTTAATATACCACATTTGAGTGGATTGTGTGTGCTTATTAATAGTGTCACCGTTTAAGTAAAACTATGAAGCCACCATCTTTATATACTTGGTTTTACCTTTTTGGATGTCTTGGGCAAAGGTTCAAGGTATTTCTTTTCAGGTAAATCATTTGTAACTGCTGTTAGTTAAAATATAGTTCTCTAAAATAGAACCCATTTAGAAATAATAATAGTTGGAAATCAACAACATGGAAAACTAGATGAATTGTGGGTTCAAATTTACTGATAGGTAAGTTAAACATTAGAGCCATAACATGTACATTTGCATAGCATTTAGCAAGCTTTAGAAGAGCATTAAAAGTAACATATATGTAATATGCAATATGAATAGAGCTTCACAGAACCCCAGAGGAAGCTGAAAATGTAGTTCAGGATGCTTCGGGCTGTCTGAGATGTTGAGATTATGTTTCACAAAGACCAAAATAAGGTTTCAACAAAGTTTTCTTGCAGCATGTAAGTTTTCCAGATGAAGAGAAATGGAACCATATTAAAATTTCCAGCAGCTTAAAAATGCAGGCATTTGTAAGTGATTAAAATGGACGTTAAGTTTTTTGCTTTTCTGTAGAAGTTGGCTTACCTTAACTGGTTTTTATATTAAACCAGTTATGTTAAAAAACAAACATGTATAGAGTGTGCCTATCTTGTCACTATGTTAATAGAAAATCGTTCAAAAGTTAAAGGAAAGAAAAGTAAAACCATTGTAATAAAAGATTTTGAGAACTGCGTGAGAGTTGTGGGGAGCAATCTTGCATCACGTCTATTAGGATTGTCAAAAAAAGACAAAAAATAAACTATATAAAAAAGAGTTTATATAGTACTCTTTAGATGTTTTTTTGAAGTCTCTCATATTGTCAACTTATGTGTTTTTTATATACAGTGACCTGTAGCTGAAATTTTAAGAATGGAGTTCTGCCATTATCTTGTAATTAAGGAGGTAAAAACACAGCCTCTCTGGGTCTCAGTGTTTTTCATCTTAAAATGGATGATTTCCTTCCAAAGATTTCTAAATTCTCTTTCAGCTCCAAAACACTGTGCAAAACTATGGAACTATGAAGTTCCATTTGACAAATTTTAAGAACATGGAAACTGATTGTGCTACTCAGTGTTTCCGGTGGGTATCAGCTGTGCAACAAAGAGTGTTGAACAGTATGTTATTTCTTACCCTCTGGGAGAGTGGTCCCCACACTGTGGGCTGCAGACCTCTGAGGAATATTGGACTTGTTGCAAAAGTTTCTCAAATTCACATGTGTATTAAACATATGTTTCTTTACACATATGTACTATAGATGTTTCTGATATATGTGGTGTCTCTTGTGATTAGAAAAAAAACATACATCCATTTAGAAGTGTCATAAAGGTGTCACAGAATTCACCATAATTCTTGTCATTATTTCACCAATGGATGAGAAAAGTAAAAATCAATCTCTTAAATCTATGAGGATATTTTAATGCTAAAATAGGGTGGACCTCTTGTGTACTCACTGGAGGTACATTAGTTGCATTTAATGTGAACTATTAAGCATTGCTTTGGAAGATGTGCTATTAATATTTTTCCAGGAGATTTGGAATATTTTATTCCATTAGAACACTTAGTTGGGGTCATGGCTCCATTTCCTGTCAGAGTATTTGAAATATCCTGTTAGCTTACTGTTAGTAGTTGTCTTAGGAACTTCTTACTGAGGGTGATAGTAACTGCTATTCGTTGAGCATTTACTAAGCACTGTGTGTGTGTGTGCGCGCGTGTGTGTGTGTGTATGAGAGAGAGAGAGAGTGTGTGTGTGTGTGTGTGTGTGTGTGTCTGTGGATTATTCCCATTTTACAGATTATAATATTAAGGCAAAAAGATACTAGGTATTTTGTCCAATACCTCGTAGCCATTGACAGAGATGGGAATAAAAATTGGCCTATGTAACATCACCAAAGCCCACACAGTGCCTGTGGGAAAAATGAATTTCAGATTTAGCTTAATGTCACACACACAGCCCACAAGGAAATGCCTGACAATTACGCTTCATGTTCTGAAACTGACATGTCATCATCACTACAGAATTGCCACTTTATGCCTCAGTTTACCCAACTTCAAAGTAGAGAAACATTTCATCATTTAATTTTACTTGCTAGGATAATGTATGAATTAGTTAATGCTTATAAAGAAGTGATTTGATGAGAGGAAAGCTCTATCTAAATGCTAAGTATTATTTATTATTCATGTAAGCATATTACTGTACCCTTCAATCACCTTTTTTGGATGTTTCAAATGGGCAATTACTGTCTCTTTGTGTAAAGCTTTAAAATTTTTTATTTAAATTAAAAGTTAATCTAATTTAGGAAAACTCTGCCAGCTGGAAAGGAACACAGACTTTTTTCCCCCCCTTTTCCAAACAAAACAGCAATTCAGAATAGACTGTCTTTTAATATAGTAATGTGGATAGGCTTTCCTGGGCTAGCGGTATTAGCAATGAGGGCTAATTAGTGATGGCTGTTTTGTAATGCTGGTAATCTATGTGTTAGGATTAGTGCTGATAATAGATCTGATTAGGTGGAATTAACTGATATTTAGAAGGATGGAGATTCTTTTGTTTATGAAATTTCCATTTTGGGGTTACGATGTGTAGCTGGAGTGGCCGAGTCCTTGAAATCAAGTTAACATGGCTTTCCCATAATACAGTGCCCATATGTGAGTAGAGTCAGGAAGCAATGAGGGTCATTTGAGCTCAAGAAGACCTTTACATCTTAAGGCCTCACTAAGAAGCCCTACAAATAGTGAAAATCAGAGTTCAAAGATCAGAAATGTCAAGTATGCTTTAAAAGGGGAAGACGTATTTACCTGAGCTCTTCAGTTAACATCCAGCAGTCCTTGATGGGAAAATTCTTTCTATATAGCGCTTTCCATCACATGCCTGTTGACTCAAAAGTAACTGGTTTCCGTTTTAAAATAGAAAATAAAAAATGTATCATTGAAAGAAACACTCTTTTAATCTCTCTCCCCTACAAATTTGCATGCTCAACCTTCCTTTTAAAGTAACCCTTTTTAAATATTCCCTAGCACTTAAATTTTAAGGAAGTATGCTTAGAAATCACATTATTCAGTTGCACAGTTTCAGTTGCCCAGCAGTATCATTAAATCCTTTGGAGTGATTCCAGTCCCATAAAAATTAGGGACCCCTTTACATTGTTTCCATATTCAAATGGAAATCTTTTTGCAAGTTAGTAATTAAAGTATTTAACCTCTCTTTCCCTCCATTTATTAGAAAACTCTTTTTTCTTTATTTTTTCAATTACGAAAAAACTGCTAAAGCCAATCAAGCATTTATTTTGATAAACCGCTTGTAACAGTCTCAGCTAAATTCTGCAAATACAAAAAAAAAAAAAAAAAAAAAAAGCTAAATAATCACCCTGAGCAGATTTTGCGGAGACCTTGCTCAACCTGTTCAGGGATAATTATGCCGAGCTTTTAGTATGGGGCAAAGGAAAACATAAAATTAAGGCATGAAAGAAAGTCTACCTATTTTGAGAAAATACTGGGATAATTGGTACTCTTTTTATTACCATTTTATTATAGAAAGATATTGTCTTGCCATGAAATATAGGTTTACAGCAATGAAATAGTACTATTCGGGGTTGAAAGAATTTCTGTGTTAGGTGGATTGATTTAAAATGTAATAAAAATAGCAGATTGCTAAATAGTGAATCGCTAAATAGTCAAGTTAGAGTTCATTATTTAAATGACTCCTTTTTCTTTTCTTTTTAATCATATGATGTTCATAATTGCTTTGTTTCTGACAAGTACATTACAGGGACTTTTTTCTTTTAGAGTAGCCTTTGGTTTGGAGCTACAACCATAACTTTCTTTGAGAAATGGAAACATCAGGAATGGTACCACTACATGCAAGGTGCTAGGAGTAGAAAGCAATAGACAGATTCACAATGTTATAAATGGTGGTGATATGAAATGTGACCCTGACAATGGTTATGTGGTGCTTGGGAAATTTACCTCTCTTACAGACTTTGTCCTTTTGTATGTGAAGGTGACACTGAACAGTGTGTCTGAACAGAATGATGTGTAATCTGTAGCTCTTTATATATTATCAGGGGCAGATCCTGGTTTTTGTGGAGCCTGAAGCTTGCACAACATGGGGGCCCTGTTTTAATGAGAACAATAGTACAACATTAAAAATGCAAAACTAGGTACAGGCATTGGAAGGGGCCAGTATTTAGTGAGGATCCCTGAAATTTCAGCTTCATTATGCATCATGGTAGATCTGTCTCTGCTAATTACATATGTGAAAACTGAGAATGGGTATTTGAAAGCTTCATTTGGACCAGGCTTATTCAATTTGTGTTGGGAGATATTCATGGCTGGGAGGACAGCACTGGTTCAATTTTTAGAAATTTTAACAAGTGCTACTTTCCCAGCACTGATGGTACAAATCACAGGGCTGGGGGCGAGGTTGCAAAATCTGGATGACTCAGTTTCCAAAATTACAGTTTTCTTACTTATATTGATAGTGCTTACACCAGAAGGTGCTAGCTCTTTGATCAAATACTGAATTGTGAGGAAATCAGATTCAAGTGTCATGTTAAAGTCCTGAAGGGAAGAGAAACCAGAGCTGACTAACCTGGTAAGAAATTTTAATAAAAATGGGGACATTTGTAACAATAATTAAGGCAGGGAAATGCTGATTAGTGTTCAGCAACTCTAGTGAGAAGCAAAAGGCACCAATAAAGCAGATATTCTTCATCTGGATGCCTTGCTTCCTCAATGAATCAGTCCCAAAGGGGACTCCCTCACGCCACTGTATACTCTGCTGGGAGCTTTGTCGGCTAAAGCTTCTAATATCTACAATGGCTTCTGTTGTGGCACTTTGGTTTCCAGGGAACCATCCGCAGGTTCTACTGATTTGTCAGTATCTTTACACTCAGCCTCTGGTTGCACCAGACATTCATCTTCGGAAGTTGCAGTGTGGTTTGGGCCCTCCTGTGTCCAGATTATGCTTTGAATCAGCACGTATTTATTGACTAACTGTAGGGTATACAACTATGGTAAAGATGATAATACATAATCTTACCTTTGGGTAGCTGCTTGCAATTTATAAAATACCTTTACGTCTATTACTTTCCTTCCTTCTCACAATTCCAAGAGGTAAGCAGACTCAGTGTTGTATGAACGTATTACAGAAAACAAAACTGAGATTAAGGAAATTGCTCCAGATCATACAATTAAGAAGTTGCAGAGGACCTGAGCCCTGAGCTATTGACTCAATAGATATTTTCTTTTAACCATTACATGGACCTTGCGATTTATTAGGGAGATAAGAAATGCAATTTTTTACCCCTTAAATGCATGTGTCTCTCTATATAGAGATATATTTCCTTAGTAATTGTACTAAAAGAAAGCATCAAGAAAGTGTCTAAATAAAGCACCCAGTGAAGAGTTGTACATCGAGTATGCTCCAGAATTATGAATTGATTAGACTTGGTATATGTCTATTAAGCACTTGGAGAGTACAGGGCACTGTTTTAGAGCCCTTGGTAATTGATGATCATGACTGTTTGTTGTTTTGAGCCCTGGGCCCTGTTTCAGTGAGAAGATAGAGCTATCAGAGGAAAAGCCATCAGTAGTTTTAGACACTAGACTTCTCTCTGCTTTCACAAAATGCCATCCCAGATTCAGAGGCATTTCTTATCCTCAAATGGAACATCTTCACATACCACGCTGTTCCATTTCCCTCTTCCAATTGCCTCCATTGCTTGTAACCTTGACTGAACTCTCCCCTTTTTGCGTTGTCTATAAATCTGCTAGTCACCACTCCCACAACATAGCCTATTTATGACATTGCTGCAACCTAGTCTGTGAATTCTGGATTTCATCGTCTCTCATCCAGGCTGATATGTTCCGAAACTAGAGCTTCCAGACCCATTCTGAGGTCTCACTGTGGCCACTCTGCGACAAATCCTGCTTCTTGTTATCCTATGAAACTATATTTCAGAGCCCTGCCCCAGTGTCCCCTTCCTTCTTTCTCGTCTTCAAGTGAAACTGCTCAAAGACCTCATTATTCACATGCTTCCACATCTGTACCCTTAACAGCATTCCAAATGATTTGAACAGCCTCACTTTTTTGTCAGTTACGTAGGAAAGTCTGCCTTCCTTATGTCACTGTGGTGAAATTATTTTCTCAATTTATTCTGTTTCAAAAAGAACCAAAAAGGTTCCTCCAGCATTATAATTAAACACAATGTCAGTAGTTTACTAGGTGCATGACTGGTGCAAAGTGAGAATACAAGGAATGATGGCTTTTCTGTATTTTAGAATCTGTTTCAGGAGGGGTTCTTCTTCTTCTTCTCCTTCCTTCTCCTCCTTCTGATTCTTTGCTTTCCAATTTTCTCTATCTCTTCTTCCAATCATAATTTCATACAGTCAGTCATAGGGTAACACAAAAAATAACATGTTCCTAAGTGTAGGTAAACTCACCTCACAAGCTTGGAAATGCAGTATAAATAAGCCAAACTTTAAGTAGATATCAGAGCATGGTTATATTACAAATGGTTCATTCAATTTATAAACTGTTTTTTCATTCAGTCTCCTGAATATCAGGTCCCTCTAGTATACTAAAGTTATCTGATTTACCAAAAAAATTTATGTGCAGTTATTTGGCAATAGCTCTTCTATTCAAAAATTCACTGCAGAGTCTATTAAGATTCCTTTCTTAAGCTAATATAAAACTTTAATTGAATCTTAAGTTTCTCCCTGAATAGGAATTTTTTTAAACCTCTGTTCTCAGGGCAACTGTACCATTAGAAGGTAACATGAATTTTTGCTTCATTATTTTTTATTTTTTTTTTTTGGAAAGATGTTCTAAACGTAAAACAAGGTAAGAAAGTACATTCATGTGAACATGTAGATTCCAGTACACTTGGAATGCCCTACATTTGAAAAGACACTCACCTAAAATTGTAATATTTTATATGGCTTGATAATTTTTGATGTTGACCTAACATACTTCCAGAGGGTAATTAGGTAGCTGTGTGGTTTTGAACATGTAAATCGTTGACATGTCACTTTTTAAGAAAAATCAGTACAAAATGGCATTTTTGCTTTTTGTGGTTTTTGAAAGCTACCATGGTTTTTAAAAAATTATCTTAATTTTATAAAACCAAAACCATTTGATAAAACCATTTCTTCATACCTGCCTTTCTCTGTTCTAACAACTAAAAACTTCTTTCTTGATTTCGGCTTCGTGAAATTTATGCTCACAAAGCTCTTAGGTTTAGAAAGTTCCTGTTGCACAGCTCTTGTTGGGTTCTGTGTGGAGTGTGCTTTCCCTCATTTATTCCTGTAAGGTTCCTTGTGGTAAGTTTAGGTACATTCCTTCCTAGAAGCAAGGGGAGGGTTTTCCCCTCCCCAGGGTGCCAGTGAAACTCTTCATTACTTTGTCAACATGAGACTGCCTTGCCTAGAGAGACAAAAACGAAGCAAATTTCCTTTCCATGTATTTTGTTTCTTCTCTGTTAAAACAAGAAAACTTTATTTTCAAGCCTCCCTTTTAAGAAACGTCCTTCTTACTGACAGGAACTTAAAATATCTGAAATGATTTTCGTGACACATTACTGGCAGGCTCTGGTGTGAAAATTCTGCATGTTTCCGAAGTTCCTTGGCAAGCAATTGAAAGGTAGAATGCAGGATCCTACACAAGGAATAGTTTGCATTGTGCTTAATTCTCCTGACCAGTCTACAGAAGTTCTATTTGCTTGTTTATCTGAACTGTAGCATTAGGTGACTTTAC
Source organism: Macaca mulatta (assembly GCF_049350105.2). NCBI lineage: Eukaryota > Metazoa > Chordata > Mammalia > Primates > Cercopithecidae > Macaca > Macaca mulatta. The sequence goes on along the minus strand of NC_133417.1, from coordinate 68,605,439 downwards.
CATCTTTCATGAACTAGGTGTATTCAGAGATTCAAATTAGCAATTAGCAAGCAGGGAAGGTAGTGTTCTACTCTGTAGCTCTGGTGAAGGGGCGGGAGACTTCCACTCCCTTCATCCTTGTTGTGTGGGGTAGGGGGGAACCTTGGAAATAAGACCTGCATTGTCTCAGCTTCAGGGCCTCCCTGTCTTGGGGCAGGCATTCTAAAAGCGTAGCATTGGGAGAGTGGGAGTGGCGCCAGGGAGGGGGAAGGGCGGGGAGGGAGCAAAGGGGCAGGTAATGACCACAGGCCGTCTAGGTCTTCTATCTTTCTTCTTTCCCTAGTTTGCTATCCTCTCGCAATTCCATTTTCTTTCAATAATTTATTGAAAGTGTTCAGGATGGGCTGTTAGAGGACCTCCCAGGGAAGATGAGGAGAGGCAGAGAATAACATTAATTCTAACCAAAACCCCTATATGTTGGAGAAATGAACAGATCCCTTTTATAGAACTTGAAAATGAGCCTCCAGGAGGTTAAATAAGCTGCTTACAGTTTCACAGCCAGAAAGAGGAGAGGCAGAATTCAAAAGCACCTCTTTCTCATTCCAAAGCTCATGCTCTCTGAGGCATACTCCATGGCGGTGGTGCACAGTGAGCATGAGGGAGTGCCCTTTTCCATCTATCTCCCTTTTTCTTTATCTCTTCTCAAGAAGATGATAGGGAAATAGAAGTGACAATGAAGATAGATTGGAGGGAGGGATAAGGAAAAATACCCGTAATAATAACAATAAGCACATAAGATTGCTCAGTGCAATTTTATGTGCTTTACCTATGCTGTAGTATATGTTGTTACAGTATACAACCTCAAGGTATAACTCTTGTTATCTCTGTTTTATACACGGGAAAACCAGGCTCAGAGAAAATTACTTGCATCTGGTTCCATGACTAATTGGTATGTTGTGGAACTACCCTCTAGACCCAAAGCTGCGGGATTTCAAAGGCTCTTGACCTCCTAGTGCCTCTCCCCTCCCTTTCCTTCTGTCTCTGCCAACCTGGACTTGAAGAGAGTTGGGCTGCAGAAAGCAGGGATGAGGTATGGTGTTCAAGAGGAGTGTTTGGGTGTTCATGTTTTAAGAAGGAGGCACACACTTTCCTTCACCCTTGTTTAATACATTTCACATCCTGACTTGCCTCTGAGAGGACCACTGTGGTGTGACTCTAGGGTAGGAAAGATGGACACGTAGATAATCATGACACAGAGGCTGGGTGCGGTGGCTCATGCCTGCAATTCCAGCACTTCGGAAGGCCAAGGTGGATGAATCACTTGAGGCCAAGAGTTCAAGACCAGCCTGGCCAACTTGGCGAAACCCTGACTCTACTAAAAGCACAAAAATTAGCTGGGTGTGGTGGTGCATACTTGTAATCCCAGCTACTCGGGAGGCTGGGGCAGGTGAATTGCTTGAACTCGGCAGGCAGAAGTTGCAGTGAGTCAAAATCCTGCCACTATACTCCAGCCTGGGCAATAGTGAAAACTTGTCTAAAAAAAGAAAAAAGAGCACTTTGGGAAGCCGAGACGGGCGGATCACGAGGTCAGGAGATCGAGATCATCCTGGCTAACACGGTGAAACCCCGTCTCTACTAAAAAAATACAAAAAACTAGCTGGGCGTGGTGGCGGGCACCTGTAGTCCCAGCTACTCGGGAGGCTGAGGCAGGAGAATGGCGTAAACCCAGGAGGCGGAGCTTGCAGTGAGCTGAGATCCGGCCACTGCACTCCAGCCTGGGCGACAGAGCGAGACTCCCTCTCAAAAAAAAAAAAAAAAAAAAAGAAAAGAAAAAGAAAAAAATTATGACACAAATGTGCTTACTGCTGTGTCAGGGAAAGCATAGCCCTTTAATAAGAGCTTAAACTCTGTTAATCCTCTGTATCTATATCCTTGTCTCCAAAATGGGGATCATGGCTGGGTGCTGTGGCTCATACCTGTAATATTAGCACTTTAGGGAACCAAGGTGTGGGGATCGCTTGAGCCCAGAAGTTCGAGACCAGCCTGGGCAACATAGTGAGACCTTGTCTCAAAAAAAAAATTAACCAGACACTGTGGTGTGCAAATGTAGTCCCAGCTACTTGGGAGGCTGAGATGGGAAGATTGATGTAGCCTGGGAGGTTGAGGCTGCAGTGAGCTGAGATTGCACCACAGGACTCCAGCCTGGGCGACAGAGCGAGACTTTTTCTTAAAAAACAAAACAAGACAACACAAAAACAATAAAACAAAATGATGATCATAACACTAACTCACAGGATTATAAGAAGGAATAAGTGACACAGTGTATGTGAACTTTCCTGGCACTCTCTCAAAATTAATGTTGAATCTCCACAAAGTGTTCTGAGAATATGAAAGAGGAGGCAAATAACTCCTGGATACCTGCAGCAATATTTCATTCAAGAAATTGACATTAAAGTTGGGCCTTAAGTGATGAGTATACGATTGTGAGGTGGGAAAACGGGTAGAATGGGGTGCTAATTTATAAGCCATTTACTTTTTTTCTAGCCTGTTTCATGGGGTACCAGGAAACACTCAGGTTGAGAAGCACTTCACTGGATTTACTCCTAGTTTTGTTGAAATATATGATTGTGGTATATCACCTAACATCTGCTCTTATTAAGAATTTTTGGCCGGGCGCGGTGGCTCAAGCCTGTAATCCCAGCACTTTGGGAGGCCGAGACGGGCGGATCACAAGGTCAGGAGATCGAGACCATCCTGGGTAACACAGTGAAACCCCGTCTCTACTAAAAATAAAAAAACTTAGCCGGGCGAGGTGGCAGGCGCCTGTAGTCCCAGCTACTCGGGAGGCTGAGGCAGGAGAATGGCGTGAACCCGGGAGGCGGAGCTTGCAGTGAGCTGAGATCTGGCCACTGCACTCCAGCCTGGGTGACAGAGCGAGACTCCGTCTCAAAAAAAAAAAAAAAAAAAAAAAAGAATTTTTTTCCTACATAGGAAACTACTGTTACCATTAATAGTCTTCTTCTTTTTAGATCACTGTTTCCTTTAGTGTCTTCATTCAGCTTCTTCATCCAAAAACACTGTTTTTGTTTGTTTGTTTGTTCATTTTGTTTTTTTGAGACAGAGTCTTGCTCTATTGCCCATCCTGGAGTGCAGTGGCACGATCTTGGTTAACTGCAACCTCCACTCCTCAGGTTCAAGAGATTCTCTTGCCTCAACCTCCCAAGTAGCTGGGATTACAGGCGCATGCCACCATACCTGGCTAAGTTTTGTGTTTTTAGTAGAGACCCTGGGGTTTCACCATATTGGCCAGGCTGGTCTCGAACTCTTGACCTCAAGTGATCCACCTGCCTTGGCCTCCCAAAGTGCTGGGATTACAGGCGTGAGCCAATGTGCCTGGCCACGCTATTTTTTAAGAATCCAAGATGTGCTAAGCATTTTGCTGGGTGGGGAAAGGTCTTTGTTGTTGAGGAACTTATAGTCTTTTGGGTAGACAACAGACTTGTGAACAAGTAAATGATAGTATGAACTACTAAGTGCTATAGTTACTGGGAACATACATTTTAGTCTGCCCAGGATGGTCACAGTTCATACCTATTGTTCTGACATAATTACTAATAGTCTTCTTTCATTTTCAGATGTGTGCTGATTTGGACAACAAATTTTATGGTTACATGAGTTAAAGTGTGTGTGTGTGTGTGTGTGTGTGTGTGTGTGTAAGATATTTTGTGTGTTCAGTGAAGAAATGACAGGCCCTAAGGAATCAAGGATGATTTTCTTAGAAAAGGTGATATTTGAGCAGAGTATGATGCCGAGGGTGTTACTAGTAAGAGAAGGTGGGGAGAGGAAGGGGGGAAGTGCATTTTACATGAGCTAGAGATACATATGGGCATTAGGTAGTCAAGAGACAATAACGAATCATAAGTTCCATGTGCCTGGAACATTGCTGGGTGGGGGGATTAAGTAGTGGGAAAATTTTGTAGGTAAGTAGGGAAGAATGAAATCAGAATTTAATGATTTAGGAGCAAATGAAAGTTGAGGAAGCTGAGATGTCAAATATAGATACCTTCTAAGGAATTTAAGGAAAAGAGTGACTGTGGTGGTAGTTTGAGATGAAGAAAGATAAAGTTTGGACATTCTGAAAATTGACAGTTAATGTCAGAAGAGACACCAAGCTCAAAACAGAAAGGGATGCGTGAGAGAATGAGATCCCCAAGGAGGAGGGAAAAATGCAGTCCGGGGCCCAGGAGAAAGGGCTAGCCTATGAAATAGAGAGACCAGAACAGCTGGGTGTGGTGACGAACACCTATCATCCCAGCTACTCAGGAGGACGAGGTAGGAGGGTTGCTTGAGCCCAAAAGTTTAAGTCCAACTTAAGCAACATAGCGAGATCCTCATCTCTAACACAATTGTTTGAAAGGAAAAGAAGGACCATAAGATGATGGAGGTAGAGAATTTACAGGGTAGGACTAGGGGAGTATTTAACCTGACATTTTCTTTATTTGGTGAAGTAGTAAAATGATCGAGCACAGCCATTAAAGGACATGGTCAATGTTTTTGTTCTTAATGTAGATAATGGCTATGTGATCTTGACCAAATGACTTTACTTTCCTGGACCTCAGTTTCTTCACATGTAAAGTAAGAGACTGGATTGACACTTTCTATGTTTCCATCCAGTTCTAAGATCTGGTTCTGTGTTTTACTAAAATGTCATGAGAAGGCAGTTCCCTGCATCCCTCCCACCCTCCACCCTTGCTTGCCCCATCCTGTAAAAGAGGGGATTCCATTGCCAAATGAGTTAGGGTTATGGTTAATTGGATTTCCTTATCATAGGACCTCTCGGAGTCCCTAGAATGCTAATAGGTATTATGAATATTGAAGAGGAGGTTATAGTACACAACATTTCCCTAACTGATTTAACTGTATAATCCAGTGTTCCATAGAGCATACCATGAGAAACATTGATTTAAGCATTTATTCTCGCTTGTCATTTGTAAAAATTCTATCCCAAGTTGGTGGGGGCAAAACAAACATTTTGAATGGCTGTTGTCTCTGGTGAGCATGCGTCTTTGCTTGGAATATGACATAGTTCCTTCCACTCTCAGAATAAAAAGCTCCACCAAACCTAGACATACAGAATATTGATAGAAATAAAACATGCAGCCCCATGTAGGCATGAGATGGTGGCAGAGAGCCAATGGATGCTCCAGCTCTTCCCTTGAACAAGCTGAAAAGACAGAGAGCCTTGTTTACAGCTCTCAAACGAAAGACCGAGAAATACAGGTCCTGTGTTACCTGTATGATTTCTAAAGTTCTGGAACAGCTAAGGAAAGGAAATACAGAGTAATGTGACTCAGTCTGTTGATGCGGTATTTAATCACTCTGGTTTATAATACCATCTAACACATATGTTTCTTATCACTTCAGATATATTCCAATGTGATATTTAATATATTTAGAAAAGAAGAAAAATCCCACTGGCAATAATGAATTTCTCCCAGTTATGAAATAATGTTTTATTTTCACTAGTATTCCCTAGCATGTATGTGTTCTTCTTCAGTTCTCTTTTCTAACCTGAATGATTATTGTGTGTGTGTGTGTGTCTTTTGTGTGTAAGTGTGTGTGTGTGTTATCTGTAGGTTTCTTTATTGATGTAACTACTCTAATTTTGGTTCCTTTAAATTGTGATCATCATGAGGGAAAAGGAGTCCTTCCCTGATAATTCACATTTTATGATGCTTTGTAAAGTGAACGTATCATTTCAACAGATACACTTTTTTGCTGATTCATTCATGAGTCTTTATATTGTGCAAAGTCCTATGCTAGGCGCTGGAGGAAGGGAGAGAATGGGACCCATGCTCTGTCCTTTTTCTTGTCTTAATCCTTCTCACTCTTGCAGTTCCTCCTCAGGATCCAACTCCTCACTCCTCTGGTCTTTTTAGCTATCCCTTTTTCTCCACTGAATACACAGACACAGACACACACACACACACACACACACACACACACACACAGATACACAAACACGTACATCCCACTCTTGACTAGATAAAGGGCCTATGCCAGTTGTGGAATCTGCTTAGAGGTGGAGGCAAAAGTCAAGGGGATTTGCTTTCACTTGGAAATTAGAGGTGTGGTTTCAGGTGGTTGGTGACCAGTTCACATAGCTCTGGTTCACTCTGCCCTGCTGCCTGGAGTTGCCTTCAGTTTCCGTAGGTGAAAATGGGTCATGGGAAGATGCTGAAGTTGTAGTTAAAGGAAGTACCAAGGCGCTTGCCTGACTCTTTTTACAACTACAGTTCTTTTAGGGACCACCTATTGCATCAAGGTTGAGCAGAATGTTGCACACATATGTGACTTCTTTTACTTTTTCTTCACAGATTCTTACATTGTGTTTGCCTTCTTGTCTTCCTCACTCTTTCTGGTACAGAGGTCGTAGGTTTCATTTGATTACATTTTCGTTCTCTGTTAAACTGGGCTGGGTCACCTTGCTCCGCACAGCTATTTAGAATTTGCTCATTTGTTTTTTTTTTCTTTTTAACATCTCCACTGTTAAAAGTTAATGCTTTCTCCTTTTATTTTCACAGACTGAATGTCAGAGGACATAACATTAATAGAAGTCTGTCTCCTCTATTACCTTTCAGGAATAGACATTCAAACCCTTTCAGGAATCATAATCTTCAGTAGAAAGAAATCTATAATAGATCGGCAACTTTTTAAACATCTTTTCCTGATACTCTCATAGCTTTCAATTTGGACTCTTTCATTTAATTGAAGAAACATTAGCATCTTTGCCATGCATAAAAATAGATTATGTTTGAAGCATATGAAATGTTTCTAGCTCCTTAGAAGAAAATACATTGATATCATATTGTTATATATTGTTGAGCTTGTTTTTAACACCTTACCTAGGAGCCTAGCTATAAAATAATTTTACCTGTCCGGGCGCGGTGGCTCACGCCTGTAATCCCAGCACTTTGGGAGGCTGAGGCAGGCAGATCACGAGGTCAGGAGATCGAGACCATCTTGGCTAACCCAGTGAAACCCTGTCTCTACTAAAAATACAAAAGTTTAGCCGGGCCTGGTGGCGGGCGCCTGTAGTCCCAGCTACTCGGGAGGCTGAGGCAGGAGAATGGCGTAAACCCGGGAGGCGGGGCTTGCAGTGAGCAGAGATTGCGCCACTGCACTCCAGCCTGGGCGAGGGAGCAAGACTCTGTCTCAGAAAAAAAAAAAAAAAAAAAAAAAAAAAAAAAAAAAAATTAAAATAATTTTACCTATGAAAGGGACCAACACCTCCTACTGGTACTTCCAGTTAATCTCCTGGATGCTTCTAGAAAGACTGACTCTATGCTTGTTTCTTACTGAATCATGTTCCTATGTATATTTTATCCAAATAAATGATAATACAAAATCCTTTTGCTTAAACAAGGTTAGGACTATAAAATATTCCAATTCATATTTTAATTTTAATAATTTTGTTCATAGTTTTCAGTAATAATGCAAAATGGAACATTTTATTTTTGTGAAGCTTATCATTGTTTACTAAGACAGTAATGTTAGAAAAATAATCTTTTCCCTAGGCATAACAAAACAAATATTTAAGATAGATTTGATTGAGCATTAAAAATTTTTAAAGATGAGCTTGCTCTGGGTCTTTACTTCTTGGAGAGAATCCTTGGAAACAAACTTAAAAAGATTTTGATTTGTCTTTTCTTTGGACAGAACATTTTGTTCTTTATTCTAATTGCAGATTCCTCTGGCCCTGGTTATAGTACATATTTTCCTCTTTCCTTATTCCACAACTTCCACTCTGCTTTCTGTTTGTTTTTAATGCTCAGAAGGGTTAATTTTTGCCTCGATTCCTAAAAAGAGAAAGTTGATTGCCACTAACCCATTTTAGTGTAGGTAACATGAAATATTTGTTAACCAAATTAAATCTGGCTGAATTGAAGTGCATAACCATTCATGGAAGGATGCCACTCTCTGACTTACTGGTGTTAGTTTCTCTTGGATTAATTAACCTGTTGTAATACAGTCTAGGCATACTAAAGTCACTGTTTAAAATAGGTCACATCAAGTAGCAGAGTATGAAAATGTCCATCCTTATAAACCAGGGGTGGCAAACTCAGGTGTCTCCTGGAACTAGACTGGTTAAAAATGAGTGAAGGAGGACAGGTAGCAAGATTGTTTCTCATATGTCACCATGAAGCATCAGCAGATTGTTGACTTGTGACAATAAAGGCAGAGGGTTGCCAGATTTTCTTTTCTTTATTTTCTTTTCAAGATATAGCAGATACACCATTTTAATGTAATTGTATCAATTTTTTAAATTAAGCAACTAATCAAAGATTTTACAAACACTGTGCAGTCTGTGTTTTGTACGTAGGCTGTCAGTTTGTGACCTCTAGAAACCCCATCAATTTGAAAGATAAATTTAGTCTTATATTAAAAACAAAGTGCACAGCATTCTTAATTCTGTGGTCAGTGGCCAACGGTCCATTTCCTTTGGGAAAAAGTTTATTTTTGAGTCCCGTGATCCTCACTCTAAGCAAAACACTGAAAGTCTATTTGGGTTGATAATTTACCCAATAGCATATTGAAAAATGTTAAGTTGGAAGTCAGTTCCTCATATTGTCTGGTTAAATCTGCAGTCTTAGTGTGGACTAAATCTATAGTTTAAAAAATCATGGATTATGATAAGGCCTATTGGGTAAGAATGCCCCCCCCCAGCCCCCCAACACACACACACAAATTCCAATGACTTTAAAATTACAAAATTACATTTTTGGTATATCTCTTTCTTTGCAACACTGTGTTCTTTTCCATCTCTTTAAAATGTGCCACAATTAAATATATATATAAATAATCTTATATATTTATATATACTTGAGCCACTCTTCAGCTTTTACTGCTGTACGTTACATAATTCAGACTTCTTTAATATTCACATATATCCTGTTTTATATATTTTTAAATGTGTTCTGTACTGTTGCCTAGACTGGACTGGTATTGTAAATAATCATACCAAATGCCAATGCATTACATAACTGCTTTATTACATCTTATATATTGTGTGTATTTATCTAGATTAGATTGCTTTTTACAAATGGTTCTATCCCAAAACAGCATTGGTTTTTTGTTCTCACCCAGCTCTATGGCTTTTTGGCACATTTGTTTCTGCTGCTGGAGATGGCTGTTCTGTTGTATTATTTCTCCATAAATGTATAAACGTATCCCTATACTTTATTTGATTTTTAAATGTATATTCAAGATATAACCTATTGTTTTGAACCACAATTATGTCCATTCCTGAGTTATCCACACCAGCTATCCCTGGTGTGATGTCCTCTTTGAAATTAAGTATCATGTGTTTTTTCTTTATTGAAGGCAGTTAGCTTGAGTGTTTAAGAAATACTGGCCTCATCCTTGGGGAACACTGTAGTAGGCTTCCTTGACATTGAATCATTGGTAACTGTTCTTTCATAGGCCCAATTTGGCCATCTGATTTATGTTCTATGTATCTTAACAATTGAGGGGTACTGACATAACTGAAAGAAAAGTGCACATATTTTAATGTTGGCATCACCCAAACCGAGGACATCTTTAGCTGCTAGATTGAAATTATTTATAATTTTGGACTTACTTCATGGTACCAAGTACAAGTATTCTAGTTACATTTGTAGTTTTATTCTAGTTACATTTGTAGTTTTAGAAAGTATTTCCTGCTCATTTGGATTCTCCAATGCAAAATATAACCCTGTAGCTATTATGTGGGTTTGTGACACTCCCATTGGGACCTTGGGCTCATAAACCAGTGAATGGATTATATAATGCTGCATAAATGCTGTATTTTTCATCTGACAGACATAATCTTGATCCTATATTTTTATGTTGCCTAACTGCTTCAGAATACCACTTTTGAAGCAACCCATCAAAATGGAAATTGCTTCTAAAACATGTAGCAATAAATATTGGTCAAGGCTCTGTGTAATTCAGATTGACTCAATACTTGAACACTACTCGATTGAAATTCTCTACTGTTTTTTAAAAAAGGTTGATAATTTCCATTTTATGGTATTGTTTGATCCCTTTCTTTGTTAAACATATATTTACTTTGTTAAAATTAAAATTTTATTTTCTGATTTGTCTAAGGCATGCCTGATAGTCAGTCAAGCATTTCAGTAGGTATAGATAAAATATTGAGAACTTATATTGAAAGTTGAACCACATGTGGATCAAGACATATATGTGATATAGATCAACAAATATATGTGGTATCTATGAAACCAGTCATGAGGAGATGAGCGTCACTTTAAAACTTGCAGTGTAGAGCTCTGTCTCTACCATGTTATTTGAAAGACTTGATGCCAGAGCTATGATTTTGCTCCAGCCTCTCATAATCTTACTGTGTGAGTGTGTGTGTGTGTGTGTGTGTGTGTGTGTGTGTGTGTATGTGTGTGTGTTCATTTTTGTTTTTGAGATAAGGTCTCAATTCATCATCCAGGCTGAAGTGCAGTGGTACAATCATGGCTCACTGCAGCCTTGACCTCCTAGGCTCAAGTGTTGTACCCACCTCAACCTACCAACTAGCTAGGACTACAGGTGTGTGCCACCACACCTGCTAATTTTTGTATTTTTTCAAGAGATAGGGTTTTGAACTGGCTGGTCTTGAACTCCTGAGCTCAAGGGATCTGCCGGCTTTGGCACTGCATAGTAGTGGGATTACAGGCATGAGCCACTGCACCTGGCCTCATTGTTGTATATTATCCGATATGCTATTCGCTTTACAAATAATTGTTAGACCCTGCTTGTCCTTTACCAAAAACATGACCGAAACTATCTGATATTTACTATCCAATTTTGTTGAATAAAGGAGGAATCTAGAGTTATTAATTTTGGCTTTAGGTTCTCCCTCTTGCGACCAACTTTGAATTATCTCGGCTGGGTAGTCCACAAACAATGCATTCATGTTGTCTCCCTCTTACTCCCAAGCCTTCTGTAGCTCCCAACATTCACTGCGTGAAGTTTAAACTCCTCTTCTAAAACTATGATAACCTGGTCTCATCTTCCATCTAAGCAGCTATTTCTTTTTAACTTCCCCATAGATATATTGTACACACATTTCTCGATTTTTGCCTTTGTCTACTCATTGCAGTCTTTGTCATTTTTTAATGCCAATATCAAGGCTCATCTGACAATCTCACATGTAACTGTTTTAGGCTGCTGATCTCCTTCACTTCTTATCTTTTCCACCACTTTGTCTGTTACATTCAATATAGCTCTCAATTAGATTATGTCTTCATTTTGTTTGCTATTTTATAATGTGATTGTCAGACCTAAGACCACGTCTTCAATTCCTGAGTTCCCACATTCTGAGAACACCATAGGTCTCATTGGATACTCATTTCACTGGTGATGGATCTCCTGGCTCTTTTACATAGAGAATCTTTTATAAGCAGGCATGGGCATAAAGACATTAGTTTTAAAATGCTTTACTTCAGTAAAGAGTGAACGCCGTATATATACATGTATCTTCTTTGTGAAGTGAATTGTGTGCTTTGGTATTTTCTGGCACATTTTGTTAATGGAGACTAGTAAAATACATCCTTAGAGATTTATTGAACGTTTCTTTTGTGACATATAGTTGCCGTGTAATACAGTTTTTCCTGAGAGTTAATACTTCACTTTGTTAAGCATCTGTGTACTAACTCCTAATTTAACTCTCAGGGATGATGCCTTTTTGTGGTCCTTTGTTTAGGAATGTTGGTCTTTGGGACCCAAGATACGTGAGGACAATTGTTCTTGATTTAACTTTGCATGTTATTATTCATTTTTATTTTTACTTTGAAAAACAGGAATTTTACTAAAAACAGATTATGAAAAATGAGTTGGCATTAGGATAAAAATATATATATACTTTAAAATTTAAGTTTGCATTGTTAGTTGCAATGCAAAACATCTTGTTCCCTAGGTAAACGTGTACTTAATCAAATGACAAGTAGAATAAAATGTAAACGAATTGCTTTTGTGACTAAATTCTCTATTCTTGACTGTTCCTCAAGAGTAATTCTTTCATGTGAAGTCAGTTGACCAGTCTCAGTTACCTCATTTTGGAGTGAAGTCTAGCACTCTGAAAAGGGAAAGATAAATTATTCTTTGGGGAGCAATGCAGTTTACTAAGCTGTGTATGAGGCCTGAGGTCAGGTGACCCGACTCTGCTCAAATTGTCAAAGGCAAGTGTCAATTGACAGTGTGTTCCGCTCTCTAAACTAGCCCTCAAAGCCTAGCGGTTGAGCTTTCAGTTACTGTTTCTTCTCCAACGCTCTGGAGAAAGGTTTTGTTTGTCTTGCTGGCTACTGCTAGTACTAGTACTCATTTAAAAAGTTTAGACACCACTCCTTTGATAGTATATCTAGAAGAATCTAGCGTGGGCTTGGAGGGCAGAGGAGAAGAAGTTAGCGATCCCCTGACACAGTTTTATGGCTTTGAATACCATTCTGTTTCTTTCTTCCTCTAGCCCTTCCAAATGCCTCTGAGAATCATGATTTAAACTTTATCATTTTGATAATACCAAAAGAGATGTCTCTGGAAGCATGTAGCTGTGCGTGTGCGTGTGTGTGTGTGTGCATATGTACACAATCTCACACATACATCATAATATAAAATGTGTATTAAGTAATGACTAATTATTTTAAATAATAACACTCTTTACAAATACGTATGTCTTCTGCCCTTCAAAGCACACTTAGCCTCCTGCTTGGGAAGTGCTTTCTGTCTCATGGCTTTCTTCTGATCATCTTTAATTTTGGTAACACTTATCACTTCAAAAGGAAAAAAATATATATATATATATGTGTGTGTGTGTGTATGTGTGTGTGTGTGTGTGTGTGTGTGTATACAGGTATATGATTTGGGAAAATAGCTAAATGTCAGTGGGAGCCAGGCCTAGTAAATGAGATACTGTTAGAATTGATTCAATAAAATTGGTAATATTTGGTCTCAAAACCAAGTTGTAAGTATAAAATAAAACTAGTGTTCTTGTGTGTTCCTAACTAGAAATATATGTGTAATGTGATCATCTATATAAGGCAGTTTCGCCCACACTTGTCACTGCTTTACAGTTCCCAACTCTGCTTTATATAGCAATGAAACTTCAGGTATGTTGTTGCACTGCTCATCAAAGTACCACTTTTAGAAGATTGTACTTGAAGAGTTTTTAAATAGCACTAGAAAGACTCTGCCATGCCACAGAAAAGCTTTTCCCCACATTAAGTGTACATTTAATCAACATTATGGCAATTACAGCTCTACTAGAAGTCCTTCACCCTCTGTTTTGTGGCAAGAACTTTGTCTAGGATAAAACTGTCATGAGTGGAGGTAATTTAAAATTCATCCTCCTTTTATTTATGTCAGAATATGACAGGGTGGGGTGATGGATACCCATCTTTTTCTAATTGAAGCAATCTATTCTAAACTTCAAAGATAACTTGTTAGAATTCTCATTATTTAAAAAAATGTTCTGACACCATTTCTCAGTCATTGCTTTTGTACTATTTCAATAATCTCCTTGGATATACTGATTGAGAAGCTGTTATGAGGCTTAATGCCAAATTGACGAAGTCCAAATTTGATGACTCTCCCAAATAGTTTTGTGCCCTTCATAGATTTTACATGTTTTTTTTTCTATAAATCTGCTTTTAAAAAAATGTATTGTTGCCTTCAGATGTTTTCATGATATGTTCATTTAGTAGTTTATGCCACATGTCTTTAATGCAGTTCTAGAAACCCATTGCTGAGAAAGTGAAGTTTTATTTCAATATCCATAATGAAAGCCAGTTTATCGGCAAGCACACTTGGGTTTGGCTTCCTAGTTATTCCTCCAGTAGCGTTGTATTGCATGTCTTAGGAAAAACTATTTGAAGAGCTCAGATATACAAATTAAAGTATTCTTCCACTTACTTCAGATAATGATACTGCAAGATCGTTAATATTGACCTAGAAGAAGTCCAGCTCAGCCTTCCGATTGATAAGCTGTGGTGGCTGTGAATGCTAACACAACCTTAATCTAAAATCATGAGCCCCTACCATGGGAGGTAGTAGTTCCTCTGAATGCTACACAGATCATGTCACTTTTGAAGTCATGGTTTTTGTCTTGGAGTGCCTATGCCCTAAGAGGAACATGGTCAAACATGTATTTATCTAGAAGATGTCAGAAAAAGTGATCGATCTGAAAAACTTCTGAGAGATTATTAAAGTAACTTAGAAAATTGTTTTGGAAATAGGAAGAGAGACCTCCAGGAAGATATATTAATAGTTTTTCTTTATCTGAAGAGCTGTTGCCAACTCATTACAAAAGGTAGAACAAGGAGTACAGATTAATTTGAAAAACATTTCTGATTCTGAATTAAAAGTCTAATTGTAAAAAAGAAGATAGCATTGAGAGAGTATAGTCCCATACCTAGCTAAGTAAATGCAACTGTTAGGTGTTTATGGAACAGGAAATATGACTCTTATAGTCATCATGGACCCAACCTTCAAGAAACTTACAGTTCGCCAGGCGCGGTGGCTCATGCTTGTAATCCCAGCACTTTGGGAGGCTGAAGCGGGTGAATTACGAGGTCAGTAGCTCGAGACCAGCCTGGCCAACATGGTGAAAACTTGTCTCTACTAAAAAAAAAAAAAAAAAAAAAATAGCCAGGCATGGTGGCTTGCACCTTAATCCCAGCTACTCCGAAAGCTGAGGCAGGAGAATTGCTTGACCCTGGGAGGCGGAGGTTGCAGTGAGCCGAGATCGCGCCAGTGTACTCCAGCCTGGGTAACAAGAGCAAGATTCCGTCTCGTAAAGAAAAAAAAAAAAAGAAAGAAACTGACAGTTCAATAATGAAAATAAGCATTTCATAGTTCTAATAAAAGTAGAAAATAATGTTTTTATTATATTTGACTGATAAAGCCCTGTGGTTCATAGAGGAGAAAGTGATCACTTTGAGTGGATAAACATGTACCTCTCCCTCTGAGAGCCTAAAGTGGGGACATGTACCTGAAAACTAGATTGTGTTCTTGAAAGAGAATATGGAGAACCAAGCGAGGGAAGAAAAGACCTGAGATCTTATGGGTTAAATTCTATCCCTGGGACTTGGACGTGTTACCTAACTTCTGGGTCTCCATTTCCTCATCCAGGAATACAAAATTAGACTATCTGTTATGATCAAATAATAGAACTATTGTTAGAATCTAGCTCGATAATATTTGTAGAGGATTTTAAAGATACAAAAAGGCTATGCAAATATTAGGGACTGCTGTGACTTAAAATTTCATCTCGCTTGCTTTTGCTATGTTTAGGCAGAGTAAATGCTGAACTTCTCTTGACTTTTTGTAATACCTTTATAGATACTAAATAGTATTTCAAGATAGGAGTGCCTGAATAATATACTGTTTACAAGTCTCTGAAGTGTGTGTGTGTGTGTAAAGATAGTTTTTGGACAAACATCATAATGATCCTGTAATGATGTATGATAAAGGAAAACTCTTGAAGTATAGCATTTACACACATACTTAAAAACACACATTTCTCATTAGTGGAGATTTTATCATTGATTTCCAACACTGGAAAAACACAGAGATTGTCTTCTTTGGAAATCCCATAGAGATATGTTGACAGGATGATACAGGAAAAATCATGTTATGTATAACTTTGTAGTAACATGATTGGTGTTTAATGTTAAGCAGAGTATGAAAAAACAACCTTAACAAAGAATTAACTAGACCATAAAAACGGCAGAAGATAGTTGATTAAAACATGTGCTCTAGGCCTGCCATTACTCCCTGCCCTTCTCTTTCAGTGGTTCTCAACCTTGGCTGCACATTAGAATTACCCGGGGAGCTTTAAAAATCTGAATGCCCAGGCTGCACCCCTAATCAATTAATTCAGAGTCTCCAGGGGGTGAGAATCAGTTATCAGTATTTTTTAAAGCTCCGCAGGCAATTCCAATGTGCACCTAGTTTGAGATCTACTTCCCATATCTATCTGTAGTACCATATTGGATTTACAAACTGGAATGCTATTTTTGACTCCTTCTTTGTCTCTTTTCTCTCTATTTAATCTTACCAAGTTCTGCAGATTCTCCCTCTGCTGTATTGGTTTGACCCTTCCTATCCCCAGTAATGCTAGCCTAGCCTAGGCCTTTATAGCTTAACATCTAGTTTTCTTCTTCCAGTCCCTCTTAAATGGTGTTACCAGACACTTTCGAACAGCAGTCTTTGAAACAACAATTTTGTCATTTCACTTAAGAACTTACACTGTTTTAGCATCCTAGAATTCAGGATTTTTGTAATCAAACTCTATTTACAAAACTAATCTTCTGATATCTCATATTTCCTATTGCAACACTTTATGAATAGAAGAGAATTGAGGATTCAGAAAGATTAATTGTTTTAAAAACCATTTCACTTGTAATCCTGGAGGCTTTGAGGCATGGACTGGGGAGGAAGAGGGAGAAAGATGTTCAACAAAAGGCATATTCAGGCTATCTTTTCTTCCAACCTATATGTCTCCCTTTAGCCAGAGCAGATCCAATATGGTGCCTTAATATATTTGGGTTGTGCTTAAGGTTTCATTAGAACAGAAAAGAGTTTCACTGCTAAAAGTAAAAAAGAAGAAGAAGAAACTTTGAAAACCACTGGTGGCTAATCCTCTCATTTCACAAGGGAGGAAACTAAGGCTCAAAGAGGTTAAGTGACTCATCCAAAGTCATATAGCTAAAATGTACCCTTTGTTCCTGCTAGCATGGTCTCTTCACTTTCTCTGAAAAGTAAGAAGAAATGTCATGCTAGCACTTGACACAAGGCCCTATACATACAGGTGTTCAGTAAATATTTGTTGAATGAACACTTGAATGAATGCTATTTCATATTTCTGTTTCTGTTCACATTGTTACTGTAACAAGAACGCCTTTTTAAAAAATTCTCACTTTCACCTATAAAAGCAATCATTCAATGCAGGTCTCATCCTACTTCTGCCTCAAAGTCTCTCCTTATAAGCTATGACTGTAAAGGTAACTTATTTGATTATATTTAAACCATTTTAAACTGTCCTGTTCTGTAATTATTTTCTGGATGTGTCTTTTCTCCATAACAAGATTGCATGTCTGTTCCTTGAAGTGCATGACTTTTGCCACGTACTCCTCCTTTTATATCTCCTCCAGCATAGACAAAGCTTAATAAATACTTGTTGTGTTGGATTACTGGATCGCCTGTGGCTATAGCCTATTATTTTATGCTCCTGCTAATAGTAATTAAAACACACTAGAATCAAATATCATATCCCAAAATATGAAGTTGAATTTGTACTCAGTTTAGGAAATGCTCTTTCGTTAGAGAATGAAACAAATGGGATTTTCATATCCTCAAATTCCTTTTCCATTAAAGTGAACTCACAGTATTTTCATTTTAACCTGTTTTTTGTTTGTTTGGGTTTTTTTGTTGTTGTTGTTGTTGTTGTTGTTGTTGTTGTTTTAGCAAAAGATTGCAACAGGAAAAGAAAGTAGATGAAATAATTTGGTGTCTGCCATAAGTTTTGTCCAGAGGTCTCTGAATATTCGCAGTCTTGGTCCCTTAGCACACCAGCCCCTGAAAACAAGGCCAAACTGCAACTTCATGGGAAATACACTTGGGATATGTCCAATCCAGTATGAGCCAACTCACACTTGCCTTCCTTATTCAAAGCCACATTTCCTGGCTGGACTAGTGAGAATTGTCTTTTGAAGAAAAAAGAGTGTTTCTGGATTGGTTTCAGGCTCTTTTATTCACAGCAGTCATTCTAGCATTCTCCACAGCATTCTTCAGAAGCCAGTAGGAAAAGTGATTCCAATGCATGATGCGTCCCTTGGAAACTTACTTTGATGAACTTCCCAGTGAATGTCCACACTCTTCCTTAAAGTTTTACACATACACAGACACAAAGATATTTGAAAACATATTTGCCCTTCAATATGCTTCAAAATTGTGCCAGGCGTAGAGTCATTATGTGGTCCTTTGCCTTGTATGTATTTCTGTCTTAAGGAGTCACTTTTATCTTTTTAAGAGACAGGGTCTCATTATGCTGCCCAGGCTGATCTTGAACATCTGGACTCAAGAGATCCTCCTGTCTCAGCCTCCCATAGTGCTGGGATTACAATTATGAGCCACTGTTCATAGCCGCCAGGAGTCACATTTTGAAAAAGATAAATATATATACAATATTGTCAAAAGTAAAGAGAAAAGTTGTGGTATCATTTGGAACCTATTTCTTCCTCTGTAAAGTGAGGAATTTGGGCTACATGAACTCCAAGGACCAGTCCAACCTATATTAAGCAAGCAGTTTAATGAAGTGTTTAAAATCCTTAGTATTATTTGCTTTAGTATAGGATTATTTCCATTCATTCACTCACATTCAGGTATTTGTCCATTCAACAACTATTTATTGACCCCTCCTCAAAAAAGCAATAAAACACTTAAGAAAATGGCCTTAGATTTTGACTTGTATTTGAATTCTAAAGTTTAATTGATATGTGAACATGGGCAAGTTACTTAACTTCTCTGCATTTCAATTTTGTAATCTGTAAAGTGATCGTAATAATTACACTATTGCTTAAGGTCATTGTGAGGAATATATAATTCCAGTTAGTACCTTAGCATAGTGTCTGGCACATGCCATATGTTCAAACAATATGTTACTATTATAGCGTATTCTCTGCTCGGTAGGCTGATAAGGATACCAGAACTAATAGGGCATTTTTTTCTTTCTTTCTGTTAGGGAGCTCAGAGTCTAATGAGAGGGGAACATATATGTAGGTATAATTTTACTATATAACAAGTACTATAATAGAGTTATATACAATGGACTCCGGGAGCCCCAAAGAGGCTGCATGTAGCTCTGGGGAGGGGAAAGATGGGGCAGAAACACAGAGAGGTGATGGTTTATCTGAATTCTGAATAATATGTAGGTAGCTGCCAAATTATAGGATAGAAAGTAGTAGAAAAGAAGAATGAGCAGCATGAACAAAAGGATAGAAGCACAAATTCTAGAAGAGCAAATCAATTCACAGTCTTGCAGGTGAGGGGGTGATGGCAGATGAGATGGGGCTTGTCATAGTGTCAGCCTGATCCCTTAGCTGTTCTCCCATCACTTGCTCACCTACTGCTAAAGAGAATTGAGGCTATCCCAGAAAAGGAGTCCAGAGGTAGTTGGCTGTAGTGAGGAAGTAAGATCTTGTGCTTGTTTTGCAGTGCCACAAGAAGATGTATACCACAATAGCAAGTATCATAAAAGGTGATGTATTCCAGAAGAAGGTAGAAGAGAAATGGTCTGGAAAGACTGGGTAGAGGGACAAAAGGAGCCAGATGATATGTTATGTTAAAGGAGACTCTGAAGGCTTAATTTTGGAGATAAACTGTTAATTTTAATATGTATACCCAATACTGTCTTTGTATGCCTACATAGTCCCTGTTGTGTCTACAAGGTCAGACCATTTTAGAAAAGTGTTCTTGGAACTTTAGGGACTAGTTCCTTTTGAGTAAACATGCTTTAGATGAAATGAAGAGGCAGTGTGCAGTGCAATCATTCCACACTTTATATTTTAGACCTACGATACCTAGATTCTGGAATTGATTCTTCTGCTAACAAACTTCATGCCATTTAGTAAGTATTGAGTTTCATATTTCTCACTTATCAAAGAAAGTGCATGTACCAGACAATGTGGAAGTTGATTCCAGTTCTTAAGTTCTACTATTCACAGTTCGTAATATTTAAGTTGATTTTTTTAAGGTAAGTTAGAACTTTCACTAGTTGTAGAAACTGAAAGAGATTATAGAGGACAATTAGCATACTTTTAAGGACATGGAGCCATTTTAAGAAGAGTGGGGAAATGTATCTTAAATTATGTGCAATGAAAGCAAAGAACCAAGGAAAATTGAACCTTTAAACCTCCCTGCTTCTCATATAAACACGCAATAACAAGGAAATGCTGGCTTAAGAAATTCAACTATTATAAAAAGAAGATGGAAAGTTAGACCATGATTAGGAAGGCAATGACTTGGCTAAAGCTGATATACTTTAAAAAGTAGGATCCACAGTTGGCTCAAATAGTGTACATTCCATTTATTTATTTATTTATTTATTTAGAGATGGAGTCTCACAGTGTCACCCAGGCTGGAGCGCAGTGGCATGATCTCTGCTCACTGCAAGCTCTGCCTCCCAGGTTCACACCATTCTCCTGCCTCAGCCTCCCAAGTAAGTGGGACTACAGGCGCCTGTCACCATGCCTGGCTAATTTTTTGTATTTTTTTAGTAGCAACGGGGTTTCACCACGTTAGCCAGGATGGTCTTGATCTCCTGACCTCGTGATCTGCCCACCTTGGCCTCCCAAAGTGCTGGGATTACAGGTGAGAGCCACCACGCCCAGCCTCAAATAGTGTGCATTCTAAGATTCATTATAACTCCCACACTTTAAGAGCCAGTGACTGATTTGTAGATCCAACAAGGATCAGCGATACTTAATATTTATAATGATCAACTTCAATGTATAAGAATGCAGTAACACAATTATTCAATTGCCATTGCACTGGTAAAGAGTAACTCAAATTACTAAGTAGCCAAAGACTAGTTTTTAAAGAATAAATTATTCCAGATAAATTTAATTTTCATTCCTGATAAAATCATGGACCACTTATTGTATGTGTGTAGGGGTGGGGTAGCAGGAGGAAAGCAAAAGTTATCTCAAATCTCACATGCTGTCTTCAATGAACTGGACATAAAACTCAGGTTGCATTATTGTTGGGTTGATTCTTACTCACTAGGGAATGGCTAATACCTCATAGGTAGTTAGCCATGAATTACTTGCATCTAGAAGACTATCCCAAGGATATCTTCCGTGACCCAGAGTGACTGGTGTTATTTGTAAAGGTCTCTGTCATGGAATGCTTACCAGGATTTTGGTGACATATCATCTGTTTAATCTTAAAATTATTTTTATTCTTATTTCCTCAAGTATTAGTACTCAGTCATAAATTTGCTCAACCCCAATAATTCTAATTAAAAGCAAGTTAACAAGAAAATCTGAAAAGCTCTCATAGTTTAGAGGAGCTTAAGATGACATGTTGGCCAGGTGTGGTGTCTCACACCTGTAATCCCAAAACTTTGGATGGCCAAGGTGGGCAGATCACTTGAGGTCAGGAGTTTGAGATCAGCCTGGCCAACATGGTGAAAACCCGTCTCTACTAAAAATACAAAAATTAGCTGGGCGTGATGGTAGGCGCCTGTAATCCCAGCTACTCGAGAGGCTAAGGCAGGAAAATCACTTGAACGTGGGAGGTGGAGGTTGCAGTGAGCCAAGATCATACCACCGCACTCCAGCCTGGGCGACAGAGTGAGACTGCATCTCAAAGAAAAAAAAAAAAAGACATGCCAACTTAAAGCACCGTAGTATTCTGATGAGATGATTCTGGGACAGAAAAGGAATATTTGGTAACAACTAAGGAAATTCAAATAAAATATTAGCTTTAGTTCACAATAATGTATCGGTATTGGTTCATAGGTTGTGCTGAATGCACCATACTAAAGTAATGTAAGATGTTAAAAATAGAGGGAATTGGGTGTAAGATATATAGGAACTTGACTATCTTTGCAACTTTTCTCGAAATTTAAAACTATTCTTAAAAGGTCATCACTCTCCTCTCCTTCCTCCTCTTCCACGCAACCCCATTGTTTTATTCAGTATATATATTGAATCTTATTTTGACATCACATATCTAGAAAGTTGAGGAATGTGGAAAAGAGCAGGAAACATAAAAGATAGGAAAGGCTAAAATGTCTAAGTGACTTAATGTTACCTAGCTTAACAAAGACAACAGTGTCAGGCTTTCTGAAAATGTTTCAAAAGGCTTTCACAAGTATGTCACTGAGTAGAAGAGAAAACAAAAAAAAATGATTTTAAATAAAAAAAGAATTTAATTTTGAAAGAATCGTTTTTTAAATAAGAAGTTATTTTAATATCAGAATAGCCTAATAAAAGTAAAGGTAAATGTAGAAAGTCATGTTTTAAAAAAGATTATCTTCTCCATTGTCCAGCATAGTAGCCACTAGCCTCATGTGGCTATTTAAATTTGTTTAAATTAATAAAATGAAAGATTCAGTTCCTCATTTGCAGTAGCCACATTTCAAGTGCTCACTAGACGCATGTGCCAGTGGCTGCTATATTGGACAGAACAAATGTAGACAGACCATTCATACCATTGCAGCCCTGAATTCTGTGCTTATTGAGAAGTCAGTGGGGTTAAGGTATTTGAGATAAAAATTGTTCATATTCGCTTGGATGTTATGGATAGTTAATGTTTACCTATCTGCATGTCTTGCCTAGGAATCCACAGAAACCCAAATGAAACTTTGAAACAGTAGAACTTCCTATTTTACAGCTTTTATTTCCTATTCCATGCAGGGAATAAACCATATCATCTTTCAGATAGATAAAATCTGGCAGAGCCATGCCCATTCTGCAAGCTTGATGGTTCACATCCTTCTTGAGACAGATTGTTTGGCTTAAAGTACACCTGCAAGAGTCAACAAGGATATTGTTGCTGTCAACAAAGTTTAGCACATAAGCAGAGTGGGTGACACTGTAAAAATTTGAGAGCTATCCCTCCCTCCTTTCATTAAAATATATTATCCCTTGGGTATGTACATGTTATCAGATACTGTCTTTATTAATATTTCCTTGCATAAATATTTTGAGTGCTAAATCTTTTTTGTGTTATAAACTATGTAATTTCCATTTCTGAATATCCTCTAAATTGTGATGAGGTACATATCTTGGATAGTACAGGTAAAAGGCTCTCAAAAGGATGACTTCAGGTACTGTTCAGATATGTTTCAAGCTAACAAATGACTTTGGCTATCTGTGTAAATAAAATTGGGTATTTGAGTTTTAAGACAAGTTTAACCACAGAGCTGATATTTATCAGCTTCAAAATATGAACTGAAATACTTTTCAAGTTTTCTGATAGTTGTTACAAAATGACATTTATTATTTTAATATTCTTGGTCACACATTTCACTTTTACTTTAGATGCTTTTCAGAATTCAGAGTTATGGTTTAGATTAGTATAAAACTATGTTTCTCAGATCCAGGTGTGCAGACTTCAGTCTATATATATATATATATATGTATATATATATTATACATATATTAGTTCATATATATACGCACACACACATATATTCCGGGAATTCATGAGATGTTTTAATTATATATTTTCATTTTAGTGAATTAAAATACATTTTGTAGGAATAAACATAAAAGTTTTCTTTGATAGAGAAATTTCCAATTAAAAACCCTTTTTATAGAAGAACTCTAATTTTTTAAATCATTGTTTTTCCATCTAGGCACTGGGTCTGTAAGTCGTATTAGTTTCAAAATAATTTTTCCTTTGAAAATGAATTTATAGATTACTCAAGTTTAAGAAACATTATGTAAATAATTTAAGCAAAAAAAAGAGGAATTCATATGTGTACTCCATAGCATGCCTTGTGTACAGATTCAGACTTAAGTCTTCTATTATGGTGAATGGCAATTTGATTCCACACTGGCATTGAGGATTAAAATAATTAAAAATAAATTGACAACTACCTTTCTAAATACTGCAGTCACGGTGATCTTATAGGCCACGCTTGTTGATACCCTTTCGTTTTGTACAAAACACCCCACCCCTCCCTCCAGCTCTCCCAGGTATTTGCTTTGTGGGACAAGACTCTGGTGCCACTGAGGCATTTTGGTAAAAGGAGCCTTAAGTGAATATTTTTAAATTCTATTTACGTTATATATGATGTGTATATATATGTATTATATATGATGAATCCTACCCATCTTCTGTCCTCCCACATAAAAGTGCAGACAATTGAGAAGAAGAGGCTGACATGCTTATACAAAAAGAAAAAGAAAAAAAAGAAAAGAAAAGACATTCAAGTCAAGGGACTTGGCAAGTAGAAAAAGAATTAATGCTAGAAACACAAGGGCTGGACATGCGCACATGCAGATATCTGGATCAAGAAGCTCTGAGTCTGGGTCAGCGATTCTCAAGCTTTGCATGCATTAGAGTCACCCAGAAGACTTGTTAAAGTACAGATTGTTGGGCTACAACCCAGAATTTCTGATTCAGTTGATCTCTAGGGCTCTGATTTTGCATTTCTAACAGTTTCCCCAGTGATGCTGTTGCTGCTGGTCCAGGGACTACACTTTAAGCATCACTAGTCTGTGATAAGAATTTCTAGATTCTGAGTAGTTAGGCCCACAGCTTTTTCCTATGTGTGTGATGTCACATATTCCAGGTTGTTACAGACATGATCTGTGTGTCAGATCTTGCAAAACAAGAGCAAAACCAAATATACTCTCTTAATTAAACAGAGCAATTAGAAACAAGAGTCATGGAAGTGACAAGAAAAAGGGGAAATTAGAGTTTATCCAAGCCCTATTATATCCACTTCTGTTAATATTACCTCGAATCTTTCCTATCAATAAGAAGAGACTATGTTAACTCAAATGTGGCATGGAAAAAATTCATTGCCTGTACATTACATAATTTTCTAAGATTTCATCTAAATACTTTCATAGATAAAGACTTAAAGGTGAACAGGTTTTACAAGTATTCCTAAAGGGTCCTATTTAAATGTTACTTTAGATTCATCAGAGCTAGTAGATTCTAACCAAAGGTTCAAGTCATCCATCTCTCTTCTATGAGCTAACCATACTTCTCAGAAAGCCTTTTAAATACTCAATGCCTCACCTTTTCTGTGAAAAGAAAAGGTCATTGAACTCTTACTATTATTTTTGTCAAGAGTGTTGTAAAGAGCAACCATACATGGGATGATCATGCAATTCTTCGGAAGAAGAAGGCACTAAAGAAATGCGAAAACTGCATTATTATTTTCAAAGATTTAATTGCCTATAGAATTCCTCACTCCTACTTCAAGGTTTGCTTATATAAAAAATTGAATTTGCTTCCACTTTATGGTATCCTTCAAAATATTTTCACCACAGCCCCCAAATCATTTCAGTTTTGTGAAATTAAATGATTGCCTACATTACTGTAAGTCTGAGTTAAATTTGCCATTTTAATTTCAGTGTGTTTTCTTGAAGACAGTTAATATAATTGGCAGTGCAAGACTGAAAACAGCTTTAGACCAGAATTATCTTTGTCCATATTTTTCTCTATATAAAACTCTGCAGTCTGGGAATCCCAGCAATAGCATTTCTGGAAAGCTGCAAATAGTGGCGAAGTCATGAAATAGGGCATTAGCTCAGAAGCAGATCTCTACATTAGAAAAGCGTAATTCATTTGTGTAAAACAAAACAAAAACTGTAAAACACACACACACACACATTCAGCTGGCACAAAACATAAGTATGGAAGGCTCCTCCCTCCCATCTGCCTGCAAAAGATACTAAATTTGAGTTAATAAAACTAAATTCATCAATCTTTTTAGGTAACTTCCAATTACATGTGTAGTATCATGTAAGGAAGGTGAGTACTGACAGAGAAGTGAGAAAACCAGGGTTCTGATTTCGTGTATAATAGCTGCATTCAGCCATTCATTTTATAATGATACCAAGTGCCAGATGAGGATGATGATGAGAATTTTATTAATAAATGTTATCTATGTAGCAGACACTATTTGATCACATTACATGTATTATTTCATTATCCAACACTTTATTAGATATTCATAACATTTTAAGAGGTGAGGAAACTGAGATATTACCTGTAATACATATTCACCTTTAAGTCTTTATTTTTAAAGCCTAACCTCAGTTTCCTCACCTGAGGCTTCTGCCCCAAGCCAGGTCTGTCTGGTTCCAGACACTGAGCTCTAAATTGCTGTGCTCTGTTACCACTACACAACACTGTGTAGGGCCGTGAAAATACACTGAAGAACAAAGCAGACACTGTCCCTGCCCCAAACAGCATACAGTTTTAATCCATCTGAGCTTCAGTTTTCTCTTTGCAAGGCGGGATAAGTTATGGCACAGTATAGCTTCATTACTAGATCTTTCATAAATCCCAGTCAATTAAATGAAGGCATTAATGAAACTAGTATATGTAATTGGCAGAGTAATTTTTGTATGTCTCTTCTTGGGAAATGCATGGTAATCTTGGAAAGTTCACTGAACTTGAGCCTTGTATACTGAAATCTTGGAATAAGGCACCATCTAGGATAAAACAAAAACAGAAAAAAATGACTGTTTGTATTCTTGGCTTAAAAATTTTGCCTTTCCAGAAGAGAATCAGTTGTCAGATTTAACTTACTACAGGAAACAGTAAAAATGAAACCTGTTTCTATAGCTTTCTCCCCTCAGGGACCCAGTGTCTCCCAAGTATCTTTCCATTTGAAGAAATCCTCAAATGAATCCCACATCTCAAGGTAGGTGTTTATTTACACTTTGCAGATCCAATTCCAAGGCTCCACATTTAGGGCAAGTTAATTTTAAAAGCTTCCTACCAGCATGTCTTCTAAATAAGGAATGTCTTTTTATTTTGAATAATATTTTTCTATAATAAGCTGTTCAGTTCCTATCCTTACACACATACTTACATTTTCTGATCAGAAAGTCTAACCAGATATGTACTGGCATTAAAGATACATCAATAATGTAAAATGTAACTTTTTGGTCCCCTATTACACTTCACTGTATCTCTTTCCTCTTTGGAAAGTTACAGAAATGGCCGTTTAAAGAAATTAAGGTAAAATACATCTCATATTCAAAGAAAGTGCAAAATAAGAGAGAATAAGTCAGAGTGTGCGTGTGTGTATTTACAGTTTTCTCAAAAGAAGACACTGAACTAAGGACTCTGTACCCAGGAGAGAAAGTATACATATGACTGTATGAACAACACAAGAGTTTAAACTTAACATCTAAACATCACGATGGCTGTTTTTCTTGTTATTGTTGTTGCTGTTTTGTTATGCTGGCTGCCAGAAGCATGGAATTGAAGCATGGAATCGGCACTTTGTTTTTCACATAGTAGATTTTTCCTTGAATTTCTACAAAGTCATCTATGGATTCCTCCTCAATAAATAATTCTTCAAATAACTGTGAAGCGCCTATTGTGTGCAGGGCACTGTACTAAAGCCCTTCAGTAGCATTGGAGGAGTCTAATGGGAGGAGACAGAAAATATAACTAAGGCATGAAAGCCTTTCTCATAGATTCTTAATAGGGGCACTTCATCCTATAAACATGTGCCCCAACCTCATCTGTTAGTCTCCTAGATTTCTGAAGGTTAGTATAGAGTCACAAAATATACCAAGTTTCCTCAATACATCTTAGGAAGCAAATCAAGGATTCTCCTTTTAACAAAATCAGCCAAGTAGATTTTTTTTTAGAGCCATTGAAATAACTCGTTATCTCATTGTCAAATAGTTTTCTAATTCTACATTGTGATTGAAGAATGAGGGGAAAAAATGGACAGAGGAGAGGCAGATAGCTCTGACCTGGGAACTAACACAATAGATCTTGAGAAACTTCAAAGTAAAACAATTATCTCAACAACAGGGATGATTTGGCATCCCTTTGTTAGCCGTTTATGACACATGTGTAATACTTTGACATCAATTTAGAAACTGGCATTTCTAGAGCCTTACCATATTGCCAGGATATTTCCATCTCAATAATATATTGATTATATTAATGAGTTGGCCAGTGACTCACAGAGTTATGAGAAATTATACTAAATTTATCTGAGATAGGACGAAAACTTCAGAATCATGACATGCATGTTTCATATCCTTGTCATGTTAATACTCACCTATTTTGTGACTTGATATCAGCCCCTCCTTTTTAATATGAATCAGAAGCTATAATTATTTGATGTTTTATAGGACTTAACACATTTTTATGGGTATTTGACTTATAGTAAAAAATCCTTTCTAGTTACACAAAAAAACTACAAGAAAACCTAGAAAAGTGAAATTTTGATTTTTGTTTACTTTCTGGAAAATGTTTATGGGTCATCAATTCTCAAAACTACATGGGTAATTTTGTGAGTTATCCTTCAGTTACTAATATGTCGACTGATCACAGACCAGTGAGAGGTAGCTGGGTAAATGACTGTAAATCTACCAATTATTTACTAAATCAGGAGGCAAAGGATAGGGTAGTTTGTCACAAGACATCACTATGTAGAGCTCTGAGTTCAGAATATACATATCTCCCACCCCAAATGCTTAAGATGTATTTCCATGATCGTGAGTCCCTTTTCTGCATGTTTAGATTTCTTCTGCATGATCTCTTCAACTTCCTTAAATGGTTAGTATGCCACAGAGTTTGATTCCTTTTTATCTATGCTTTTTGTTTTTGCTGTCTCGTATTTATAAAACCTCCTCAACTGTGCTACACATGGAATATTTGCCAATGGAGAGAGTGTAGCAAAATGGATGATGGCAGCTAACAGAGGTTACACGCCACACCTTCAGCACTCACCGAAAGTGGGCACATTGCATCTCTGGGCGATTACAAGCTGGTGCAGTATCTTGTAAAATACTGTTTGCCAAGTCACGCCAGCTGGATAGATAATGTGAATCACTATGGTATATAGTAATTCCAGTTCCAGACTGATCTTGATGCTATGGTTGGTTAAATATTATTGATGAGCTAATTATGCTCCTAAAACCAATAGCATTCTTTAAAAAAGGACTCTCCAAAAATAAACAGAAGTACAGACAACAGTCTTGTCATAAAGGCTAAAGTCCTTTTTTCTCTTTGCCAAATTTGTTTTGCTGTATTGTGCATATATATCAAAAGAACTGCTTTAGATCAGGTGTTTAACGTATTTTGAGGAAGATATTAAATTACTGAGAATACTTCATTCATTAAAAAATAAATATACATTGTGGATGAATTTAAAAGCTAGACTTTTATTCAGTTGGTGAGGTGACAAGTATGTTAACTAGCCTGATTAAATTTTTCTACAATATATACATAGACCAAAACATGACATCATACTGCATAAATATACATAATTTTTATTTGTCAACTAAAATTTTTTAAAAAGCAGACTTTTATAGGTAAGCTGTCGGTAAGCTAAACACTGGAAAAGACGACATGTAAAATAATTAAAATTTGAATGTGAGGCAGTTTAAATAAACATGGACAGATCTGGACTCAGAAATCTATGTTCATATAGTACTACGTGCTGTTTATTTGATGACATCATTATACTATATACTTACCACTAACTCCAGTGGGTAGCTATTTTGCACTGTTAAGGTACTTGTTTCTATGTTGTGGGGGGTTTGTTTGTTTACTTTTAAGTGACCAACACCTATTTTAAAAACCCTTCTTACTCTATTATTCTAACTCAAAGTTGCCAGCCACATTGTGTGCTGTAGTGTTAACACTGCATCACTTTAGTATTTGACATAATGCTTTGTGGCAGCTAAAATTTAAAAAGGATCACATGTATTCTAATATCATTATAAAGTTATTGTGATGCACCCAAGAGATCACTCTAGTTTTGCTAAAGCTGAGCTTGCTGTCCATCAGGATTACCTTCTTGCACATCTTTTTCTATATAATAAAGAACATAAATCTTGTAGTATTAATTCTTGTTTTTTATTAGATATTTCATTGATATAAAACCTTTAAATATCTTTTGGTCCTTGGAAGAGTGGGCATCAATGCTTCTATAACCATTAGTAGGTTATGATCGAGAATTTAAGTTAACTTTTCTATTAAATCGTATGTACCCATGTTCTAAGGATAATCATTTTTAATCATAGAAGTCCTCAGCAATTAGAAGAGAAAAAAGAATGTTATTGTCACTAGGGAAGTAGAGGCTAACATCTTGACGTGTATTAAGTTTCATTTCTTTGGGAGTTTGTTTGGCAGATTATGACTTGTGAACTCTTTGTCATCTCTTTGGAAGAAAGCCACAAGAGCAACTTGAGATGTGGAATTTGTAAAAAGAAACTGTTCTATTTAGCTTTGCTATGACTGAAAGTTTGATTATAGACTGTGCCATTTCATCTTATCTTTAAATTTTTAAATGGTTTCCTTTCTGATCCACAAATATAAAAATTAGAAGTTTATTCAGATAATATGTATGAAGTCAAATATATATTTCTTTTATTATTATTATTATAGTTTCAGTTCTAGGGTACATGTGCACAACACATATTTCTTATTTTTATATAAGGATATATAGGATAGAAATATATTCTTATTTATTTGTTTCTGAAAGCTGGAGTAAGCCTGGGCAACATAGGGAGACCCTGTCTCTACAAATACAAAATACAAATATTGGCCGGGCATGGTGGCGTATGCCTGCAGTCCCAGCTACTCGGGAGAATAAGCCAGGAGGGTCACTTAAGCCTGAGATGTTGGAGGCTGCAGTGAGTTGTAATTGGGCCACTGCACACCAGCCTGGGTGACTGAGTGAGACCTTTTCTCAAACAAAACAAAACACTGAAGTAGTGTTTGTTTAGTTGTTATTAGTTATGTAGATTTTTAAGAAATGCACTCCATATTTTGGGGGGCCAACTTTTTTTCAGTTGAGAAAATATAGATGAGTAAAAGCAGTTATCAAATTGATTAATACAGCAGGATGACTATCTTTCCGTTACGTAATAAGAATTTATAGTATCTATATTTCTTTTTTGTTAATTATGCTGCTAAGAAATTCTTCCTGAAATGTATACTAAATCTCTTCTAAGTTTTACCCATTTTAAGCTTTGTTTTAACTGGAGAGGGGAAAGATGTGTTTTATTACCATGTAATATACTTTCATGATTTCATATGAAGAGATGGAATTCAATTCAAATCAGGCTTTCATTCCTGTCTCAACTCCTGAAGCGTTTATCTAGCTCACCACTCACTGTCCTGCATGTGGCACATTGAGTATTTTATCTTACTTGAGCTTCCACCAGGGTCCAGCAAAGTTGACCACTGTCTCCTGCTTCAAATACCTTCTTCTCTTAGTTTGGCTGATCACGATCTCCTGGTTTTCTTCTTGGTGTCCTTTACTGGTTCTTCTTCAGTTTGAACTTTATGTTATAATGGCTCCCAGGGCTTGACCCTTCTTTTTGAATCTACATGCTCTCCCTAGGTGCTTTCCTTTAGCCCCATGGTGTCTTTAAATACTACTTGTTTGGGTCCCAATGTGAGACAGTCTTTATCATTCATGAGTTGAAGGATGACTTTTCTGCTAATAAACCATTATAGACACCCAGTCATTCTCCATTCTATTATAACGATTTAAGTATCCAGACAGCTCATATCCCTATCAGATATTTTTCTTGTTTGTTACTGTGGAGGGTTCTTTTAGGGGGGAGTTGGGGGTGGGGATGTTCTCTTTCCTTGAACTCTGTGAGACGTCAAGTAAAATAGGGGTTGAGTGAATGAATGTTTGCTTGTTTATTTACTCATTCAAAGATGTGAACACACATCAAGGACCTTCTATATTCCAGGCTCTGCGCTAGGGATGCAGAGATGATGAAGATGCATTTCCTGCCCTCAAGGTTTCAGAGTCTTGTGAGAGAGGAAGGCATACAAATAAACAGTTACAGCACAGTGTGAAGAATGCAGCAGTGGAAGCCTGTCCAAAGTACAGAAGCAGCCTAGGACAGGATATGATTAACCCTAAGGGGAATGTAGAGTTGGATGAAACCCAGTGGAGGAATGAATTATTTGGGTTTTAAAAGACGAATAAGATTTTTCAAGTAAACAATGGGAAAGGAATAGGGACTTCCAGACTGAGATACTAGCATATGCCAAGGCACAGTGGTATGCAGTAGTTGCGAAATAACTGCAAACATTTGTTCTTACAGAAGCATGAGATGTTAAGTGGGAATGGAGGGAGTGAGCTGGAAATGCAGGCCTTGGACAGAAGGGGTTTAATTTTTCCCATTGGGAAGCTTAGACTTCCTCCTGTGGGTAAACTAATGAATGCTGACAGATTTCAAACAGGTCAAAGATATGTTTACATTTTTATTTTAGAAAAGTTTTTTTTTTGTTGTTGTTGTTGTTTTTGTGTGGGGGGGAGGGATAGTATGGAAAAGGGATTCAGAAGAAAGGAGACCAGTTAGGCCAGTTAGGAGGGAACAGGTGAAGCAATAGATGAAGACCTAAATGATACAAACATGTTGGGAATAAAGAAAGAATGTAGAATGGGGAAAGAAGTCAGGGATGAAATCAGTTGTATTGGTGAGTCTGTGTGAATGCAGAGTGGTTCAGAGTGGGGATGAATGAGAGGCACTGATAACAGGCCTTCTATTTCTGGAAACTAGGCCTCTGGGGTGACACTCACCAAAAATAGAGAACACAGAAAGGAAAACAGGCTCAGGTGGGAATAGCATTCATTTGATAAATGCAGTATACTTTGTTTATATTTTGTACATTTTTATACATATATAAATACACGCACACATAAATATATAGCCATTGTGCTTGAGTCTCATTTTTTTTTTAATGGATTTAGTTTTAGACGTCTCAAGTCAGAAAAGTTACAGGAAATCCTCTGGGGTATATCCAAATTTATGTTCAAACCCCGAAGTCAAATTCTGATTTTACCACTAGCTGTGTGATTGTGGAACTTCTTTGAGTCTTTGTGTCCTCATTTCTGTCATCCTGATACCAGAGTTGGATTAGAAAGTTACCTTGATATTTTTATCCACAAGACAGGGATCTTGGGTTCCTTTGGGTCATTAACCAGGTACTCTAAGAATAACAGAATTTTAGGTCTTAAAAGGAGATCATTTAAACTAATTCTCTACCTTCCTTGCCCTCAGTGTCAGTTGAGAAAATAGAGGTCCAGAGAGTTTGGTTTGTTGAAAGTAATGCAGTAAATTGATGTTGGAATAAGCATTGGAACCTAGAACTCCTACCTTCTAATACATCATCTTGACCTACCCCTCAATGTAATGGTCTGTATTATTCCCAATTCTGACTCTCCTGTGGTTCTAAAAGCCCATGTAACTTTGGACAGTTGGAGGAGATGGCCCGTGCTTTGTTCATTTGCCCTGTCAATGTATAATCCTTTGGGGGAATAAAGGAATGCTTGAGGAAGGCGAAGCGGCAAGGCTAATGCCCTCTGTCTCTGGTCCTTTAGGGGATTGTTGGTGAAGCTCTTGATGATACCCCTAGTGACTTGGGGTTTGCTTGAGAGAAACCCTCTTACTCCTGTCCTTTACTCCTTCCTGCATCCATATTCTTTCTACCAAACTCAGGTTTCAAAACCAGAACCTGATACAGTAATGTGTGATTGTAAAGGAAGAGGGTCAACTTAAGCTCTGACATATATTTGCACATCCTGGGGTTTTAAACAAACAAAATGAGTGTTCATTGCTGATTCATGTTTTGCTTTTGGTTCCTTTTCTGCCATAGTCATGTGACATGCACCATGGCGGCTTTCATCATATAATACATTCTGGGTTCTCCTAAATCCTAAAGCACTTTATAAAAATAAAACCATAGGTCTCATTTTTCTGATGAAGAGAGCAAGGCATAGAGAGGTTTTACAAAGTGATACAACAAATAAAGGGGGAAAAAGAATCCAGGATCATTTTTTTTCACTCTCCATTAAATGATACTCTCTCTTATGATTTTCTGTTGTCAAAAGCCCTCTCTACATTCTGTATTGTTAGGTCATCATCTCCTATAGTTTGCACAATACGGTGTATTATAGATTGCTCACAAAGCAGCAGATATGAATTCTTTATAATGGATTTATTCTTTTCAATTTTTTGTCATCTTTGGGCTTAATAGAAATAGTTCAGCATGTTATATTGTGTGATCTGTTCCTAAATAGATAAAAGATCTCTGTGTTTTGAAGGAAACATTTATATTGGTTAATTTGCTGCATTGCCTGCAGGAATGTTAGTCTGTAGGAGGAAAACAACTGTTTCCTGACAAAATTTTCCCTAACTCTGCTAGAAACTCGTGTTTTAACAGTAAAATAGAGAGAAATAATCCATAAACAATTAAAGAGTAGTATCTTCAAGAATGTTTACTATACCTCAGAACATCTAAGATTGTGAGACACAAAGGTGTCCTTTCTTACGTGAAGAATGGCTCTTCTTTAATTCCCTCTTAAGCCGCAAGGCTATGGATGGAGTGAGCATGCAAATGTCAGCCTAGGCATTTACTCCCTGGATATATAGTCCCTGCCTGCTCTTTGAGAGCCACTGGTCTAACTACAATAGAAAGAGAATGTGCACTTTCCTGTTTAAGAAATTAAACAGCACTGTCCACAATGTGCAAAAGACTGTGAAATTGAAAATGTGTCCCTGGAGTGGATAAAAAATAATAATAAGTGGCAACTCACAAACAGACTCTTGGCAAATAATCAATTGTCTTCTGAATTACTATACAAAACTACAGTTCATTTCGCCAGCCCATTGGGGAAACAGTTTACATTGGGAAGGAGATAGTCAGCTTAGATTGGGAAGTTGTTTACAATTTACTTCCAGGGTATCTTCATGTAAATATCAACAGACCATAGTACTGGTGTGACACAATGTTAGAACCCACATTGTTGGTTTGTTGAACTAACTACGAAATAGCAAATTCATCTGAACGAAATCTGTTGCTTGTTGCATTTTTGTGGCTAGAGTGTTGACTCACATAGCTTAATTTTTAAACCTGGAGTAACAGTTAAATTTTCCTGAAGATTAAAGATAGGTTTAGTAGACTTTTGCTAGGGCAGCACTGTTTCATGAACCTGAGTTGAATTTCTGGCCTACGAGTAGATTTAGAGCTGGTTTAAATATAGGAGAACAGGAAAAGAAATGATGTTTTACTACTGGCTCCCCATATAAATAAAATCAGTCAAATTAACACTGTTTTGGAGAAATACCTATGATTCATAAATAGAGGGGGAAAGAGCTAATGGCTGGCTGTCTAGAGGTTTGTATCAGTAAAATTTTAAGTAAACCATAAAATATATATGCTAGAATTTAATAAACAATAAGCATCTTAGATAACTTTTCAGATATGTAAGTCTTTGGAAATGTACACAGCATCTGTATAAATGAAGAAGAGGATCATAGATGAAGCAGCTTTGGAAGCCAGCTGAAGGAGACACTGTAAAGAAAGGAACGATTAACAACAGAACGATCTTCAACTGTCATTGTTTTTTTTTTTTTTCTCCCAGGCTGGAGTGCAGGGGCGCGATCTCGGCCCACTGCAAGCTCCGCCTGCCGGGTTCACACCATCCTCCTGCCTCAGCCTCCTGAGTAGCTGGGACTACAGGTGCTGCCACGCCTGGCTAATTTTTTGTATTTTTAGTAGAGACGGGGTTTCACCATGTTAGCCAGGATGGTCTCGATCTCCTGACCTCGTGATCCACCCACCCAGGCCTCCCAGAGTGCTGGGATTACAGGCGTGAGCCACCGCGCCCGGCCATTTTTTTACTTTTTAAAAGGGAATGGGGGGACTTGCCATCTTCAAAATCTTACCAGGTTTTGAAGTCTACTTAATACAGACTCCTGGGCCTCCATTCCTTTATAAGACCTGCTTGC
The DNA here is from genome assembly GCF_049350105.2 of Macaca mulatta. Taxonomy (NCBI): domain Eukaryota; kingdom Metazoa; phylum Chordata; class Mammalia; order Primates; family Cercopithecidae; genus Macaca; species Macaca mulatta. The sequence goes on along the minus strand of NC_133417.1, from coordinate 68,569,926 downwards.
CTCCCCTACATCCTCAGTCCTGATCACACCCAGCCTCCAGCCTATCCCCTACCATAGACACACACATACCTACAATTACACCCATATTAAGGATGAGTGTAGAGCCGCTAATTGCCCAAGGACAGAAAACTAATCAATAGTAGTACTGGGGTTCACCAAGTTGTGTTTAGTCTTTAAACTATCTTTGTTAAAACTCGTAAGTCATTATTTTGTGTACTAGCCAAAGAGTAGACTATCTTTTTTTTTTTTAATTTCTTTCTTTTTTTTTTGGAAATGGAGTTTCGCTCTTGTTTCTCAGGCTGGAGTGCAATGGCAGGATCTTAGCTCACTGCAACCTCCTCCTCCCGGGTTCAAGCGATTCTCTTGCCTCAGCCTCCCGAGTAGCTGGGATTACAGGCATGGGCCACCACACCCGACTAATTTTGTGTTTTTAGTAGAGACAAGGTTTCTCCATGTTGGTCAGGCTGGTCTCAAATTCCCGACCTGAGGTTATCTGCCCATCTCAACCTCCCAAAGTGCTGGGATTACAGATGTGAGCCACCGTGCCCGGCAGACTATCCTTTTTAAAAAAACTGCGGATCACTTGAGGTTGGGAGTTTGAGACCAGCCTGATCAACATGGAGAAACCCCGTCTCTACTAAAAATACAAAATTAGCCAGGCGTGGTGGCACATGCCTGTAATCCCAGCTACTGGGGAGGCTGAGGCAGGAGAATCGCTTGAACCCGGGAGGCGGAGGTTGTGATGAGCTGAGAGCCATTGCACTCCAGCCTGAGCAACAAGAGCAAAACTCCATCTCAAAAAACAAACAAACAAACAAAAAACAATCTGACTTCTACAATTCAGAATGATTCTTCCGGAACTTGCTAAGTTACTCTTCAACAATGTACTTAGTTTTCAAAAACAAACAAGCAAACAACAACAACAACAACGCAGTATTTTTTAGACCAGGTACGGTCGATCATGCCTGTAATCCCAGCACTTTGGGAGGCCAAGGTAGGCAGATCACCTGAGGTCAGGAGTTTGAGACCAAGCTGGCCAACATGGTGAAACCCCGTCTCTACCAAAAAATACAAAAAAATTAGCCAGTGACCAGCCTGGCCAACATGGTTGTATTAGTTCATTTTCAAGCTGCTGATAAAGACATACCCGAGACTGGGAAGAAAAACAGGTTTAATTGGACTTACAGTTCCACATGGCTGGGGAGCCCTCAGAATCATGGCAGGAGGCGAAAGGCACTTCTTATGTGGTGGCGGCAAGAGAAAAATGAGGAAGAAGCGAAAGCAGAAACCCCTGACAAATCCATTGAATCTCGTGAGACTTAATTCACTATCACGAGAAAAGCACAGCAAAGACCAGCCCCCATGATTCAATTACCTCCCCCTGGGTCCCTCTCACAACATGGGGGAATTCTGGGAGATAAAATTCAAGTTGAGATTTGTGTGGGGACACAGCCAAACTATATCATTCCACCCCTGACTGGAGCAGCTGGGACACAGGGCAGGCACCAAGTCCCTAGGCTGCACACAGCACTGGGACCCTGGACCCAGCCCATAGAACCACCTTTTCCTCTTGGGCCTCTGGGGCTGTGATGGGAATGGCTCCTCTGAAGGTCTCTGACATGGCCTGGAGACATTTCCCCCATGGCCTTGGGAATTAACATTATGCTCCTCGCTACTTATGCAAATTTCTGCAGCTGGCTTGAATTTCTCCTCAAAGAATGAGTTTTTCTTTTCTGCTGCATTGCCAGGCTGCACATTTTCTGAACTTTTACGCTGTTTCCCTTTTAAAATGGAATGCTTTTAACAGCACACAAGTCTCCTTGTGAATGCTTTGTTGCTTAGTAATTTCTTCCACCAGATACCCTAAATCATTTCTCTCAAGTTCAAAGTTCCACAAATCTCTAGGGCAGGCCCAAAATGCCACCAATCTCTTTGCTAAAACATAACAAGAGTCACCTTTACTCCAGTTCCCAACAAGTTCCTCATCTCCATCTGAGACCACCTCAGCCTGGACCTTATTGTCAATATTGATATCACCATTTTGGGCAAAGTCATTCAACAAGTCCCTAGGAAGTTCCAAAGTTTCCCACATTTTCCTGTCTTCTAAGCCTTCCAAACTCTTCCAACCTCTGCCTGTTACCCAGTTCCAAAGTCACTTCCACATTTTCAGGTATCTTTTTAGCAATGTCTCACTCTACTGGTACCAATTTACTGTATTAGTCTGTTTTCATGCTGCTGATAAAGACATATCCAAGACTGGGAAGAAAAAGAGGTTTAGCTGGACTTACAGTTCCACATGGCTGGGGAGGCCTCAGAATCATGGCAGGAGGTGAAAGGCATTTCTTACATGGTGGCAGCAAGAGAAAAATGAGGAAGAAGCAAAAGCAGAAACCTCTGATAAACCCATCAGATCTCATGAGACTTATTCACTAACATGAGAATAACATGGGAAAGATCGGCCCCCGTGATTCATTCCCTCCCCCGGGTCCCTCCCACAGCACGTGGGAATTCTGGAAGATACAATTCAAGTTGACATTTGGGTGGGGACACACCCACACCTTATCAATGGTGAAATGACATCTTTACTAAAACTACAAAAATTAACCAGGCAAGGTGGCGGGAGCCTGTAATCCCAGCTACTTGGGAGGCTGAGGCAGGAGAATCACTTGAACCTGGGAGGCAGTCGTTGCAGTGAGAAGAGATCACACCATTGTACTCCAGCCTGGGTGATAAGAGCGAAACTCCATCTAAAAAAATAAAATTAGGTGTGGTGCTACATGCCTGTAGTTCCAGCTACTGGGGAGGCTGAGGTGGAAGAATCGCTTGAACCCAGTAGGTAGAAGTTGCAGTGAGCCAAGATCATGTCACTGCACTCCATCCTGAGCGAGAGTGAGACCCTGTCTCAAAAAAATAAAAAAATAAAAAATAAAAAAAATCATTTTAAAGTGGTTAATATATAACAATAGTTTTTTTTTTTTAATCTATATATTTTCCTGCCTCATAGTATTGCTCTCACATTACCCGTGGACAGTGCTGTTTAATAAGATTCTTTATATACACAAACATATATGTAAATGTCTTCTCCCACCTTCCTGATTCACATAGATAGTGCCACACCATACACACAGTTTTGCTTGTTGCTCTTTTTCAGTCTTGGGCTATTAGCAGAATCTCAATCAAGTCTGAATAGTCCACCAGAGGTGGAATTATTTGCTGTGTTGCAACATGGAGATTGTACGAAATTAAGTCGTGACTTGGCTTTCTCAAATTGTAAAAGATAGAATATTTTCTCTTATTTTCTCTTTATATGTTGCAGGTATTATTAATTGATATGTTGTCAGCACTTCCATACATATTTCTATGCTGTAGTGATTTTTTTTTCTCACTGAAATGTATGCTGTGACAATTCAGCACATTTCTCCACCTATTAGATCAGATACATCAATGAGAAGGAAGTAAAGCAGCTCTTACTAGGTGCATCAATTCTTTCACATCTAAATTACATTATGCAGCATTGAATATTATTATGAAAGTTTGCAGAATAATAGATCACTACAGAAATATTTAGGCTATGCAGAGGCCCCCAAAGAGCAAATCTCTTAAGAGGGAGTTGATTCCTTTTATTCAATAAGATCAGAATTGTGACAAGTCATTTTTTCCCTTACTTTTTATTTTTATTTTTTATTTTTTATTTGTTTGAGATAGAGTCTTGCTCTGTCACCCAGGCTGGAGTGCAGTGGTGCAGTCTTGTAAAACTGCAGCCTCTGTCTCCTGGGTTCAAGCTCTTCTCATGCCTCAGCCACCCAGGTGGCTGGGATCACAGGCTTGTGCCACCATGCCCAGCAAATTTTTGTATTTCAGTAGAGGTGAGGTTTCGCCATGTTGGCTAGGCTGGTCTCGAACTCCTGGCCTCAAGTGATCCGCTGGACTCAGCCTTCCAAAGTGCTGGGGTTATAGGCATAAGCCACCACACCCGTCCTCTTAATTCTTTTTAAAAATATATTACATATGTTGCCTCCTTTATTGACAATTTTCTTGCTCGTTGGTATATCAACAATTGCATTTATGAGTTCTGAAGCTTATTTTACATCTTGGTGCTTTGATAACATGACTAAAATTTGAGTTTTAGTACTATGCACATGCCACGTGTTTTGGTGACAATCTCTACTACTTCAGGGGAAGAAGAAAAAAGTTGCATCTGATTTGTGTTTCCCAACAAATAATCATAATCTAATTACCCTGGTAAGAAATACTTTTTTAAAAGTTAGCCTATTCTTTTCACTTTTTAGAAGCTGGTTGATGTCTATCCCTTCATAAATTGACCAAAATGTTTCAGACCACTTGACATGCTTCTCTGGGACTAACCCCCAAAAATGGTGTTTCATTTGATGGTACTTAGGGTTTCATTCAATATCTAGGGATCATCTGGATACATCTGCCCATGAGTATCTGAATCACACCTTCAGAAGAATATCTGGTTTGATTTTACACATGGAATTGCACTTGGTAATTCATTTAAAGAATGTGTTTGGTATTCCTGAGGACAGAATTTCCTAGTAGTTTAGGTTGGCAATTGAGAGTAATATATTAGCTCATCTCAATTATTAATCAAATAGTAGCAATTATAATAGAACAGTGTGCCTTTCAAATTTCTTCCAGAGGCTCTTCCAGAAAATATTTCTTCTTGGTTTGCACTATTGTGATTTTCATCATCTTGTTTCTCAATTTGTTGTCAAAGACACAAATTAACCTGGGCTTTTAAGTAAATCTTCTGAACTTATTTATCATACTTTCTTTTTTTAGAATTTTTTTTGTAATTACTCTAGAATATCTGAGCATTTAGTAAGAAAAGAAGAAATTTATGAACTTCGAAGGTTAGATGAACAGAGCAAGATTCCTTTGTGGGTATAGATGACGTGGCTGTTCTGACTCCTTTCTGGCTGTGAAACCATTACGTGGGACACAAGGAGTTGTCGGATGAAGGTTCAAGAACACTCACAGCATAATGGAATTTAGGGGTGAAAGAACTGATACTCCTAGTAAGTGTTGCTTCATTCTCTTCTCACTGATGGTATCTGAGGACAAGCACTATGATTTGGATATGGTTTGTTTGGCCCTGCCTAATCTCATGTTGAAATTTGATCCCCAATGTTGGAGGTAAAGCCTAGTGAAAGGTGTTTGGATTGTGCAGGCAGATCCCTCCTGAATGGCTTGGTGTCATTCTTGCTGGAGACAGTGAGTTCTCACTCTTAGTTCCCATGAGAACTGCTTGTTGAAAAGAGCCGGGCACCTCCTTTGCTGTCTCTTGCTCCCTCTCTTTCTTGCCATGTCACATGCCTGCTCCCCTTTGCCTCTCACCATGAGTGGAAGCAGCCTGATGCCCTCAGTAGGAGCAGATGCTGGTGACATGCTTTTTGTACAACTGGCAGAATTGTGAGTCAAATAAACCTTTTTCTTTACAAACGAATGACCTAATCTCAGGTATTCCTTTATAGCAACACAAACAGACTAAGACAGAGAGAGACAGAGAGAGAGAAAGAGAGAGAAGAGAGAGAGTTATTTCTTAAGAAGATCCTCTGATAACCAGATGTTATCAGCCGGATTTGCCCATGTTGCCCAGAGGCCAGATGTGTTGGGTTGCCACAGCCTGGGTCCCAGCACTCAATTCCTCTGAACAGAGGTGGACATCCCACACACAGGCCTGTGAGATGTCTAAAGAGTTTCTCTACTTTTTGAGGAATGACTTGCCTACTACTAGCAATGTTCTCCCTAAAACTACCCCAGTAATATCTATTCTGCAGACAACTTATTCCTCCCAAAAAACAGAGTTGTGGCATCATTTTTATTAAAAGAATGAAATAGTACTCATGCTGATGGTTTTCTAGTTTTTCTTCCTTCTTTCCCTTTAGTAGCTTCTACCTAGTTGCCTGCCTTTCTGGAAAATCCTGAAATAGGCAGATAGTATTGTTACATTGCTCCCAGCTTGTAAGTTTATATTAAACCTGGGAAAGTGAGCTCTAACTACAATTTGCACTTCATTCTTAAGCTTCCAAATCACAAAATTACCATATATATCTAAAATTTTCAGAATCTCAAATTGAATACATTGTGTACTATACCATCTATTACAGATTTGCAAAATCTTTTTTATTGAAGTATGAATAATTCCTTCTATATTCTACACTATTTGGCATAACCTACTAAAATGTGTAATGAGGAATCCTGCCTCCCTCCTACCACACTCTGGCCAAGTGAAAGAACTCGTTGCTGATTACATTTAGGCTTCTTTTAATTACATGAGTCTTCTATAGAATTCCTCTTGAATTTTCAGCTTCACTCAGACAACTTGGGGAAAACCCTATCCAAACATACTCATGTGCATACACACACACACACACACACACACACACACACTCCCTCTGACATTCTGATGTTTGACACACCCCAATATTTTGTGAGGATATGCCTCTTCTGACACATTCTATGCATTGTATGTATGCCAAATTTTTTCACTGGAATTTATTAATGCGTAGGTTTTCAAGCTAGTCATGTACCATTAGAGAACCTATTGTTTTTATTTTATTTTATTTTATTTTATTTATTTATTTATTTATTATTATACTTTGAGTTCTAGGGTACATGTGCACAACGTGCAGGTTTGTTACATATGTATACTTGTGCCATGTTGGTGTGCTGCAGCCATCAACTCGTCAGCATCCATCAACTCGTCATTTACATCAGGTATAACTCCCAATGCAATCCCTCCCCCCTCACCCCTCCCCATGATAGGCCCCAGTGTGTGATGTTCCCCTTCCCTAATTGTATCATACCTACTAATTGAATTTGCTGAGAGTGAGGAGGCTTCCTAAAACAAAGTTCTATGGTGGCTTCAAATTGAACTGAATAAAAATCTTGACATCAAATTAGTACTAGATTCAGTGTCCTTATTGGAAATACTATTTCTTTTTGGTCCTTCCCTTCATTAACATAGGAATGAGATAGACCTTGGCAACCATTTCTTTTTTTTTTTTTTTTTTTTCTCTTGGAGGAGAGTCTACAGTAACGTCAGATTCTTCACAGGACAAAAGAAAAATACAGGATTCTTATTGTTTGCTTTCAGTCTGTCGGCCTTATAAAGAAGGCCTTCTTTCTGTTTTCCATTTACAGTATATATCTGTTTTCCATGTACATTCAGAACAATAAAGAGTGGATATTTAACAGTATCTGTAGTAGCCAACAGCTGGAAACATGCCAGGCATCTTTACATTTAAAATTTTTCCTGGGCTCTAAAGGTAGATGAAGCCAAGTTTCCTTTTGACTCAGCAGGCAAGTTTTACTCTGATAAGAGTATTGCTATTTTAAAAAGCAGCTCTTGACAATCTAACTCCAGAAAGCATTCCCACCCTCTGAAATAGTACAGAGGCGCCTGTGCCTGCTTCCTTATTGATGAAACAGAGGAAAATAATGCCCGTTAGAAGCAATTTAAATCATTTAGTAGCTTAGCTTCTGACTCCTCAGTAGATTTCTAACCCAAGCTTTTATGCCATATCTAGTGTCCCAGTTTTTCTGATTGGGGAGGTGGAGGCAATCTAATCTTCTCAGGCATGGCATACAACAGAAATTTGGTTTGATGAGCCCCTCCAGGAGTGGGGCCTGCCTTGGTCAGCTCAACTGAGGAGCTGAATTAGTTCCAGAACCTAGACGTTCTGAGCACAACTTCAGCCGTTCAAGTTTTATGCTCTTATAGGATACCTGCCTATTTTTCTCACTCTTTCATTATGACCATAAAAGTTTCATTTCTAATCTCACTCAATTTAGAGTGACATGTCGCAATGCCTCCCTTAAATTTAGAACTCTTGATTAGAACTATTAGAACTATTTAGAACTCTTGATACCCAATAAACAGTATAAGATTATCATTCATTGGCATCCAGGAAAAATGTCTGCAGCTCCAAAATTATCTCTAGATGTCTCTAATAGTAAGAGTCAGCAACTAGGGGTTAGTATTAATTAGCTAAGTAGTGATCTTAAAGATTCATTTATTTTAAACCTTAAGAGTCTTGGGGAGATATTATATTTGGTTGTTAACGCTAGTTATGTATTTGATTATTTGTAAAAGGAAACCTACTTATTCCTAATCTCAGTCGTTTAATTCAAAATAGTGTTCTTAACCTTGCTCTAACTTGACATTGCTAAAATAGTTGTTACAAAAGGTGTTGAAGAAGCAATGAAAGACTCCCTAGCTCAGTCCACTTATGCTGTAAGTACCTCCAGAATATTGGCAGGAACTGAAATGTCTTTTCTGCATGGAGTGTTTAGAGAAGGACTTATCTTTGCAAATGTAGAGAGCGCGCTCTCTCTCTCTCTCTCTCTCTCTCTCTCTCTCTCTCCCCACTTCTCTCTCTCTCTCTCTGTGTGTGTGTGTGTGTGTGTGTGTGTGTGTGTGTGTGTTTATGTATGTAGTGTAGTGGATGTTCCATATACTAGGCTTTATAATCATCAGAGCTTAAACCACATATTTTTCTCTTAGAAACTAAGATATATGTGGGAGAGAGATAGCATCAGCCTCAGGAGTCTGGAATATAACATGATTTTCCAATATGATGTATGAAAACTGATTAGTCACTCATGAATTATAAAAATGTGATTATCTTTATAGTGAAGAGGGTATGATTAGTGACAAAAGCTGCTGGTAGAATTTGATGGTGGGGCTAGGAACATGAAAGGGCTGTGGTATATGTGAAGTTTCTGAACTGTGTAGATTGCTGTTTCCAGTGTCAACTGAAAACCTATCAAGGGCTGTACAGTTGTTAATCATCTTTTTCTATTAAACCTTAAGAGTCATAACACATCGTTAGTATTTGTGATCTTATCCCATTGGATTCTGAGGTCCTTGAAGTTATGAAATTGTTCTCTGTAACTCTGACACCTGGCAAAGATAGGTGCTTAATGTATATGAGGTTTGTAAAATGAATGTTGAGGAACTATTTGGGGTATGAACTGCTTCCAAAAGTCATACGGTTTGTCAAGTGTTGGCTACTTGAACTTGAAAGAAAGTCGTGGCCCGAAATACTGTATTTATTTACTAGCTTGAAAACCATTTCTTAAAATAGAATAAAACATCTCTTGAGTATGTACACGTGTATGCATGCATACACACAAACACACATTTTTAACATGGGGAATGTTTTAGCTTAAAGTCTTACAATAAAAGGTGGTAGGTTTACATTAAAGGACTTTGCTTCAACTTCCCATCCCGGGCTGAAGTGCCCTCTGTAGTTTGTCAGTCTCCTACTGACATGCTCTTCCTTTGTAAATAAATATCCCCATTTTGCTCTTTTTTCACGTTTGAAACTTTTTTTTACTTTTTAATTTCTGTGGGTACAAAATAGGTATATATATTTATGTTATACATGAGATATTTTGATACAAGCATACACGGGTAAATGAGGTATCCTTCACCTCAAGTATTATCCTGTCTTTGTGTTATAGAATCCAATTCTATTATTTTAGTTATTTTAAAATCTGGCCTATGAAAAATAACTCAGCTTAGAGTCTAGCACAGAATGGATGTTTATTTCCTTGCTTCTCCCCTTCGTCTTTACAGAACCATTCCAATCCATTTCACCTGATCTTATTGGTGCTTACAAGTTAAATACAACACTGAGTTATACTCCAATGAACAATACCAGGAATGAAAGTGGATCAGAGTTCCAACTACCCTACACAGATGGATCTAGGGTCCAGCATTGATGGTCTTGAAAATGTGTGAAAACCTGATTAGTATGTCAACATCTTCATCAATAATGCATCTTTTCTTAAGCACTTAGTTGGCGCCAAGTCCTGTATCAAAATTAAAGCTGAATAACTGAGATTCTTGCCTATAAACAATTATAATTTAACAAGCACTTTTGATCATTCCAAAATGTCTTCTTTCAAATAAAAATAATTATATAGTATATTAAATATTGCACAGCAATCTCTCCCAAGATTCAGTAATGCAAACTCCATGATAGTTCGAGAAATGGAATGAAATCAGTGATAGAAAGGGGGAAATAAAACTAACAGTTAATAAAATTATATGGGGAAGCTCTTATTTTCCATCTCCCTTCAAATCCTGGAGATTATTCATTCATAGGGCAAACCAGATTCTCACTTATTCAAAATGAGACCTGGCTACTCTAGTTTTCAAATTATCCTTATATGCACATTAGCACTTTGCTTCAGTTTAGCAAAACATTCATGCAAACTTAAGTCCAGAACCAGGGATTACTTAGATGACTCTGGGCATAGATCTTTAAAAAAATCCTATTGCTTTTCTGTTATTTTTGAAATAAAGAAAAAAAAATTAAAGTGTCTCTAAAACTGTATCTAAAATTAAACGTTTTTTTTTTCTTTAAAAGTCCTATAAAATAAATTTCTGTTGCACAAAATCCTTTCTTCTTGTTGTTGTTTGCACTGACTTCCATTGTATAGATAGTCATTGGTGAGGGGATGGGGTTACCCTGAATAGATTAAGATCACATAAATATTTTAAAATTGTATGCTTAAAATAGAAAACTTTCTGATATAAAACATTAGCAATGGTACTTTAAAATATTAATACTAATGTCTTAAAGTAGTCAATAAATCACAAAAGAAACTGAAACCATAATTGGGTTCTGGAGAAAATTGATAATGTTATTGTCACATAACTTTCCCCTTAACAGAAGCAGCAATATATTAAACTTTAAACAGAGCAAAATATTGCCTTCAATTTGTTATCCAAAATACTTTTTTTTATTTCAAAAATTTCCCCATTTTTAAGGTCTTTTCATTGTCTGATGGGAAGCTTATATTTTAATATAAAATGTGTATAGTGCATAAACTCAAGAACTACAGTGAATGTGTAGCATGGGTGGAGCATGTGCCTATTCTTATTTACCATTGCATTCCTAGTACCTAACACAGGGCCTAGACTATGATAGAAAGAGTTGATATTTATTTAGTCCCTATTATATGCCAGTCATTATTTGAAGCACATTACATGGATGAGCTCATTTAATCTTCACAATAATCCTATGAGGTAGGTACTACTTTACAGATGGAAAAAACTGAGGTCCAGAGAGGTGAATTGTAATACCAGAGATCATATGATTAGTAAGTAGTAGGACTAAAATTCAAACTCTGGAAGTCTGCCTCCAAATCTTCTCTGTTAGTCACTGTTACACTGTCCTGCATGTGTTAGGCAAACTTTAAGTATGTTGAATGAGTGAAAGAATGGGATTAAACAGTATTCCTCACACTATAGCACTTGGTCATTTCCTGCATGCACTAAGTGACAACTTCTGGTTGTTGTTGCTGTTTTACCTAAAAATCAGGAATGATGATTAGAAATGAGGGTTTGTCACCGCATGTTCTCACTCATAGGTGGGAACTGAACAATGAGATCACTCGGACTCAGGAAGGGGAACATCACACACCGGGGCCTATCATGGGGAGGGGGGAGGGGGGAGGGATTGCATTGGGAGTTATACCTGATGTAAATGACGAGTTGATGGGTGCAGCACAGCAACATGGCACAAGTATACATATGTAACAAACCTGCACGTTATGCACATGTACCCTACAACTTAAAGTATAATAATAATAAATAAATTAAAAAAAATAAATAAATAAAAAAAATAAATATGAAAAAAAAAAAAAAAGAAATGAGGGTTTGTTTGGTGGGTTTTTTTTGTTTGTTTGTTTGTTTTGGTTTTTTTTTGGTTTGTTTGTTTTTTGGAGGAAAACCAGGGGAAATTATTTAGCAAATGCAGACATTTTAGAGAACTTATGGATTATAAGATTATGGAAGTTCAAAGTGTATTTGTGAATCCCAACAGATAGGAGTGGGAATCATTCACACTTTTCTTCTTAAACAAGAAAAACTACGTAAACTTCTTTAGTAGAACATATGCTGGTTAACATAAGCAAAAATTTAGACTGTATAAATGTTTAAATGAGAAATACTCTATCATTGCCTAAATTTGAGTGAATGTATTTGTTCATGAGTATCTTCAGAGTCGTCAATTTATCTGATTTTTTGGTAAGATATATTAAAACTATGTAGAAAAATCCTATCCCTAAGTAAAGTACTAATTTTCTAGATTCATTATTAACACTTTTATTTAGTGAAAGTGTGTGTGTGTGTGTGTGTGTGTGTGTGTGTGTTGGTTAATGGATATAGTCCTGTCATCTTCCTCTCTTATGGAATTCTCTTATGTGAATTGCCTGACACTAAGTAATCTAAATTTTTAAATACAGGCAGAAAAGCTGTTATTTTTTATTTAGCTTTTACATTGTAATGGAATGTGTGACAAGATTATTTGCTACAATGTTATTTTGTTCTTGATTAGTGTTCTTTGTAAAGGACCCTGAGCTATGTGTACAAAAGGCTCTATATGAGCTGCGAAAAGAGGGGCAGGTGACCTTCATTCAAACATATCCAAGTAGTTATTAACAAAGTTTTAAGTATTTGAACTTCCTAACTGGAGGTATGACAACAGTAATTGCAGATGTCCTTAAGATAGCTGTACACATTTTGATCAATGAATATCCTAAGTTCACTTTGAAAGAAGCGATTATTACTAGGTATAAGCTTTGCTTAAATTATGTCCTTTAAAATTGGCATTTAGAAACTTCTTGGGCAACCCTAGCCTGCTGAATGCCTTGGTGCTAACAATAACATGGTACAGTGTTGTACAACATAAATACGTTTGCCCACGATGTAATGGCCTGCTTTCAAAAGTCTTTTATCTCCTAAACAGAATGAACTGAGTTTAGAGGCCCTGCCAATATTGTAGCTATTTGAGTCAAACAGTGGCCACCAGCAGAGTATCAACAATATGAATTTGCTTTAGTAAAGGTTAGCTCTCATTTTTTAAAGCATTACGTTTCTTATTGCATATAGAACATAAAATTTAGCAAAATATTTAAGGTAGCTTTGCAAGACAATCTCACAGCTCTGTAACTCCTCCTCAGCTACAGTGCATTTTCTGAATTACTGATTTTCAGAAGTATTTGAACAGTTGAACTTTGTTTTGTTTTGTTTTGTTTTTTGAGACAGACTCTCACTGTGTCGCTTAGGCTGGAGTGCAGTGGCTTGATCTCAGCTCATTGCAACCTCTGCCTCCCAGATTCAAGCGATTCTCCTGCCTCAGCCTCCCGAGTAGCTGGGACTACAGGTGTGTGCCACCACGTCTGGCTAATTTTTTGTATTTTTGCTAGAGACAGGGTTTCACCGTGTTAGGATGGTGTCGATCTTCTGATCTCATGACCCACCCGCCTCGGCCTCCCAAGGGGCTGGGATTACAGGCATGAGCCACTGCGCCAGGCCTATCAGTAGAACTTTATACTTGCAAACTGAGTCAAACTCAGAACCCCAGATTATAATATGTACAAAAGCAATGAAAGGACAATTTGAAGTCTTTAGTATGTGCAGTTACTTAATTGCAGTATCTATCCAACATTTTTTGTTGTGTTTGTGTGGCGCCCTGGGTCCTCACTGAGCCCAATTCGAAAATCATCATGCTGTCCTCAACACAGAAACTATTTCTTTAGCTCCTATACAAAGTCACAATACTGAAGGGAATTCAGTAACTATACAACAACTTTCTCACTTAGAATTTACCTCTCTGGCAGTGTTAGCTACCTCAAACATGAAATTTTATGTTACCAGGCACATGTTCTAAATCTCATGAACTTTGTTCGTAGGAAAGCCCTGTAGTCTCTCACTCAGAAGCAATCTTCTGTGTTCACAAAGATCACATAAGCTTGGTGGTTCAGCTTTCCATGTCTCCTTAGAGGTAAGACACAGCCTAACAGCAAGGGGGAAACAAAAATATATAAAAATCAGAAAAAGGCAGAAAACCAAACACCGATGTTCTCACTCATAAGTGTAAGTTGAACAATGAGAACACATGGACACAGGGAGGGGAACATCTTACCCTGGGGCCTGTTGGGGTTTGGGGGCTAGGGGAGGGAGACCATTAGGAGAAATACCTAATGTAGATGACAAACTGATTAGTGCAGCAAGCCACCTGGCACATGTATACCTATGTAACAAAACCTGCACGTTCTGCACATGTATCGCAGAACTTAAAGTATAATTTTTAAAAATCAGAAAAAGGAATTAAAAATAAATATGCCTATATATGTATGTGTATAGTGTATATATTATGTTCTAGATATTATATATGTGCTATAAATATTAATATATGCAGCATTTGGGATCATTGAATATAGAATCTAGTAAGCTCTATAGGTCCCTGAGTGTATCACTATATTATAGCACATTACAGTATCGATTCAATAATAATGATGATTAGTCATCAAAACAGGTTAGGAAATACTGCATCTATTCTATTTTTTTAAAGTGTAGGTATGCTTAAGAAAGGTTTTCATCACAAATAATTAAATTTCAAGCCTTTCTCTGTATGTCGGTCTCTCTCCTTCCCTTCTTCCCTCTGCATAGTCTCCAATATAATGGGATGAGCACATCTAGGCTGTGAAATCAAACCTGTCTTCTAACTCTGGCTCTTCCATTTCCTGGCTGTGTGACATTGGCCAATAATGGTACTCAGACTCCCTGTCAGTGTAACGTTGAGGTTTAATGAGATAAGTGATGGGCAAATTAGTTGGCATTTAATAAATGTTTTTCTTCCATGCTCCACAGGGATAAGCTTCAGTTACTAACATTTTATCATCTAAATTTCTTCCTGTAAACTCACTATTCATGCCATTTTACCCTTGGCTTCAATTCTGGTTATCTATTGCTGCTTAACAAACAAAAGACCCCAACACTCAGTAGCTTAAAACAATAACATTTCATAATTTCTCGTGATTATCTGCCTTGACTAGGTGCACATGAGCCATTCCTCAAGATGGCATTGGCTGGGGCTGCAGCCATGACAGGATTTATGTGTTGGAATGTCCCATGTGGTCACCCAAGTGCCAGGGACCTTGATGGACAGCTGGAAGGCTGAGCTTAGCTGGGACACAGAACAGCTGGGCCTCTCTTGCATAGTCTCAGGGCCTTTTCTCTCTCTGTGGCCTCCCCGTGTGGCCTCTGCAACAGGGTGGGCAGACTTCTTCACATTAAAGGTCAGGCCCCAGAAAGCAGAGAAGGTGAAGCCGTTAGGACCTAAAGTTTGGAACTGGTTCAGTGTGTCGTCTGCTGAATTCTACTGGAGAAAGGGAATAACAGGGTCTGACTCAGACACACTGTGGGAGGGACTAAAAAATATCTGAGGAGTGTGGCTCATTTGAGGCCATTTTGGAAACTAGCTACACCGCAGTGATGGTTTTCTAATTCTTTGACATGGTCCCATGGGCCTGCTAGTGTTGTATTTTGACAGTACAGGAGAATTCTTTTTATAATTCTACTTTAATTTGCATGCAAAAAACTCAATAAACATATGAGATGATTTCCTCTGGTCTAGCTTCAAAACATAGTATATTCCAATGTTGGTGAATAGATTACCTCATTAAGGATAGACTTGAATTAAATAAAATATGATCTTATATAGGATTTGCTTTTTTAAAAAAAGTGTACCAATTTGGTGTTATGACCAAATCATCCCAGACATTAATTAAGCTAATTATAAACTGGACTATTTTATAAATTTTAAAATGAAATTCACCTTCTTACATCCTCTTCATAAGGAGAGTTGCAAGCTAAAAGTGACTGGAGTAAAAAGAAAGGGAAAATATTTTGTATTCAAAACAAGTGTTTATGGTATGGGAGCACTGATAATTGATTATCATTGGTTTTCTAAATTGAGCTATTAATTTTGTCCAAATTATTCAGGTAGTTAATTTTTGATGTACCAAAAATTGTATGTATTGCCATTAGTCCTTTCACAAATTTACATTATAAAGCAGTGGCCTGATATTCCTGATTCAGAGACCTCCGACAATCTTTCTGGAAAAATGCGCTCATGCTCTAAATTTCACATACAATACCAAGGGGTTTACAGACACAGTCACATGCTTCCATGAATCTCGGGTTAAGAACCCCATGTTTTAAAAGTCATTAAATCCCTAATGACAGGAAAAAGATATGTTCTCTTTATGTTTTATTTCCCAGGGCAGGACTTGGCTAATGATTTAAAAAGTGACTCTTTCAACTATTTAGACAATAGTTATTGCTTTGATTATATTAAGAATATTCCATTCATTCCATTCTAATCATACTGTTCTGAGGTGAGGCTGGGAGTTGGGATGGGAGCCCAAAACAAGAACAGCAACCCAAAATAAAATTCAAGAATTGTACTGTATTTTAATTCTCCTCTGCTTGTGATGGTTTGGGGCCTTCCTTATGGTTTGTGGAAGGATGGGGGTGCAGGCGGTGGGGCTGGGGTTGGATTTCAGTACTGGCTTTTTGGGGGCAACTCTGACAAGTAGTGGCTCTTTGACCTTGCAAATCATTTAAGGTTTCACTGTCTATGTCCTTCTTTCTGCCTGCTTGCATGTGCCTGGGTGTCTGTGTCTGTATGTCTGTCTTTGTCTCTCTCAGCCACTTTTTCTTTGCCTTTGGCACTTATTAATCTATCTATTACACCTTCTTGTCTCCTATACTCTGTCTCTGAGGTTCTCACAGTCTTTCTTATCTCTCCGTCTCTCTACATATTTCTTTCGCATTGCTTCTCACTTTGTCTCTCTTTTTACATATCTACATATATAGTTACACATACATACATATCCAACTAACATAAAAATATTTCAACCTCGCAGAGAGCTGACAGCGATCAAAAAAGATGATTCAAATGTTTTTGATGTATTTTATAACTTTTACATTGTACCTGTGTATGAATAGTTTTCCCTCTTACTTTATAAAGTTTGTTGCTGAAAAGTAATCAGGTTATGGAAGAAAAACACAGAACTGGGAGTCAGAGCCTGAAGTTCTAGTCCGGCTTGTTCACTAACTAGCTGCGTGATCTGAGGCCAGGTGGTAGACCTCCTGGAGTCTCTGTGTCTGCAGAATGGCAGTCAAGGGTGAGCTCTGAAGCCCTTTTCAAGCAGTTTTTCTTTGTCCATATCTCTAATCTAGTGGACAGATGACACGTGATATTTTCCCCTGCTTTTGTCATTTTATGATAAAATTCTTTGGTGCTTTGATGCCAATAGATTATATATGCTTAATTAATGCAGAGAGGAACCCTCCCTGCAGCTACAGTGAGTCTCATGGGACTGTTACCTGAGAGAACCGGACACCTCACATGATTTATTTTTCAGAACCATCGAAATAACAGCTTTAAAAAGCGTTTGCCAATTATATTCCACTGGGGCAAACTTTCCTGAGGTTTGTCTGTACCTACTTTTAATTTTGGAAGGAGGCCTTCTCTAACTAATCTCTTTGGTATATTGAATTCACCCAAAACAGAGAGAGCCTTTGTTCCAGCACTTTGGGAAATTGGCTTATGCCATTTTCTAACCTTTAGTGCTTTTATGTTGTTAAGTTGGAGAGCTTTCTGTGGTCTTATTGCTAGGTTGGTGTTGTTGGAGAAGCCTGTATCTATACCAAAAGGGAACTGGGCTCCCGTAATTGTGGCAGTGTTTACTTCTTCCCATCAGTGTATCTGCTCTTTTCTGAAGTAATCACTATAATTACACTTCTTCAATGAGTTGCATTCTATTGTGTCACCAAGCCTATCTGCTAAACATCACTGTGTTTTTCTTATCTGAGTGCTCTCAAATGGAGAAAGTGAGATGGGTTGGCAAGCCACCTTCAATCAAATTAATGTGAGATCAATGTATTGTCAACAGAGATGGTGATTGTCCCTATTTATCCTGTTTCAATAGAATGGTGCATTATAAACCGAATGTTTATGATAAAATGTTTATTTGGCTCAGAGGCACATTTATATGCCAGTTCTTAAAGAACAATGATGAAGTTTATTTTCCTAGTACTTTCACTGTATTGTTATTTCATTGAAAGAGCATATAGCTGTATTTTTAAAAAACCATAATAAAATCAGGTAAAATCTTGAGATTTGTCCCTGCAAAATTTTGGACATACCAGAAGTGTGACTCCAAAGCTTGAAAAGTAAAATGTTGGCATGAGCCCTTAATTTCTTTTTAACCTACTACCTCAGCATATGTTTTCAATGACATTCATAAACTCCCAAAACATTTTATAGTTTAGAGTCTCTGTTTTAGAGCTTAGTGACATGGCAGCCATGGCTTGTTACTTTAAAATACACATTACAACTCTTAAGTAAATTTGTAAATTTAATTTCAGTTAACAACAACAAAAAAAGGCATACAATAGGACAAAGGCATTTCTTTTATACTGTGTCACTATGTCAAGTTAATCTTACAATAGAGTTGAAGGGTTTTGAGCAGATTCATTCATTCAACTTAAATTGCTCTTGATTTGACAGTATAGTAAATTTAAATAACCAGAAAACTTTTCATTCATTTACCAAAAGACATCATTACATATTTATTTTAATACTCATAAACAAAACTGATGAAAAATAATAAATTTCATCCTAAACTTGCAGTGGAATTTGCTGCATGACAGTGATCAATTTAAATATGCAAATATATTCCAGGTTCTGGATTTGCGAATGACTTATTCTTACAGGCAGAAGTGAAATAAAAGTTTGGAGGGTGACTCCATCTGTAGAAGGAACTTTTCTCCCCTAATTTACAGAGCACTGGAGAATAACTGGCATATACTTTCTTGTAAGCAGTTGTGGAGCATCAGGTTCATGCCATTGCCTTTTCGTTGCAACTGAGACCTCATATTCCAAGCAAACAATGCTCTAATGTGAGCAAGGCTAGCTGGAGTAGGCCATGTTCCTTTATGGAAGGTACTTAATTGATCATTCTGTAAGCCTTTGCCTGCAAACATAACCACTGCATCTAAAACACTTTCTATGTGAAGATATTCCTAACCTACCAAATGGATCTTTGGAAGACAAACCATTCTTAACTTACAGGCTGATGACATCACAGTTGTATATTTTCATTTTCAAAAAATGATACCTAAAGTTAAGCATAAAATGCAGAAATGCCCCATTAAACTCCAAAATGAAATACATGTTTCATTTACACAAATTAAAAACAGTGTAGCTATCAACGCTTCCCTTTTTAGTAATGGTCATTTTTTTTCCTATTAATCACTATGGAATAGCTCCAAAATGTTACATTCACATTATCTATTAGATTTTTATCCAATAAAAATATAGCGAATAGAGAACAAAGTTCTTATTCTGAAAATATTTTAAAATAATTTCTCCCTCCAAAACCAAAGCCGTGTAAATGAGGAGACATTTTCATAAAGTTGTCGATCACCAGAGATAAGGATAGTAATCAGAGAGAAGATTAATTAACAGATAAACTAATGATTTCTATTAGTGACTATACTAATAAATTTAGTGCTGCTTACAGTTTACATCCAATATCAAAGTTTTTGTACTATGTACAGTGGCTAGTATTGTAAAATTATACCGGTTCTTACTTACTTTCTTGTGTAACTAGTTACAACTATTTTCTCTAAGTCTGATTTGTTCTCAGATGTTAATTTGTTTTTAGAACCTTTATTCACAAGTTGCATTATTTGAGGTAGACTCATCAGAGGAGGTGAGTTAAGAAACACTTATAGTTCGGGGCTCTGTTGTCTTATAAGTACAGCCAGCTTTACCTGGATAGCCATTGTTTCTGAAGCATTAGCATGTGCTATTTCTGAGGGAAGGAAAATGTCTTTAACAGCAAAGACCTGCCCCCACACCTTCTGGGATGCGGGAAAGAGAGAATATTGTAGGGCGTGCAGTCACTCACTGTCAGGGATCCAAAGGGTCCCTCTGCTCACCATGGCTTAGCTGGTTTCTGATACCAGAAACTAGTTTAAGCCCAGTATCACCGTGGCCTGGGAGTGAGAGTGTAGGACAGGTACAGAATTTTCCCCAGAAGCCATAATACCTGTTTCTCTTCTCCCCATCTAATTTACTGGGCTGCTTTTCGTAACTCCACATTGTTTGGCATATCTGGGCACTGTGAATGTATTCTTATATTATTATCATTCTAATAGTTAGGGTTCAAATAGGGGATTTTCCCCCATTCTACCCAAAGGTAAGGCTTTTTTGGTTGCTAATGATAGGGCCTTTCTTGAATGGGAGCTCAACCTTGTTTCCTACCATTATTACATTCTACTTTCATGATCTAGGCACACCTCTCTCCTTTCCCCGAACGTACCATATGCTATGATACCTGAAAAACCTTTGCATATAGTGTTCCATCTGTCTATAATGTCATTTTACTTTGTCATTCTACAAGATTCAGATTTATTTATTCATCTGATATGTAACTTTTTCTTTAAGTGTTTTATTGAAATATATTTCACATATCATACAATTTACTCATTTAAAGTGTACAATTCAATAGTTTTTAGTATAGCCACAGATATATGCAACCATCACTATAGTCAGCTTTAGAACATTTTTCTCACCTCAGATAGAAACACTGTACCCTTTAGCTCTCATCTCTCATTGTCCCCATTCCTCCTCCCCTGCCATAGCCCTAAGAAACTACTCATCTGTTTCCTATTTCTATAGATTTCCTTATTCTGGGCATTTCACCTAATCAAATCATATAATGTGTGGTATTTTTGTCTGGCTTCTTTCACTTAGCATAATTTTTCAAAGTTCACTCAGGTTTTAACATGCGCCAGTACTTCATTCCTTTTTATAGCCGAATAATTTTCCAATGGATACAACATTCTTTTATCCATCCCTAGGTTGATGGATATTTGGGTTGCTTCCATATTTTTGGCTATTGTGAATAATGCTGCTGTGAACTTTCATACACAAGTTTTTGTGTGGATGTGTTTCTATTTGTCATGGGTATATCCATAAGAGTGAAAATGCTGAGCCCTAAGGTGACTCTATGTTTAATCCTTTGAGTTTTGGAAAACACACTGTTTACCAAAATAGCCGCACTTCACATTCTCACCAGCAGTGTATGAGGGTTCTAATTTTGCCACGTCCTCATCAACAATTGTCATTATCTGACTTTTTGATTCTAGCCCTCCTGGGGAGTATGAAATGGTATTTCATTGTGGTTTTGATTTGCATTTCCATGATGACTAATGTTGTCCAGCATCTTTTCATGTGCTTATTAGCTATTTAGATGTCTTTCTTGGAGAAACTTCTATTCAAATTAATGCCAATTGTTTAATTGGGATATTTGTCTTTTTAAAATTCAGTTTTAAGTAATCTTTATATATTCTAAATACAAGTCCTTAATCAGATATATGATTTGTAAATATTTCCTCTAGTGAGTTGTCTTTCCACCTTTCATTTGAAGCAAAAAGTTTTTCATTTCAATAAAGTCTAATTTATCTATTTTTCTTTTGGTGCTCCTGCTTTTGATGTCATATCTAAGAATTCTTTGCCAAATCCCTATGTTTTCTTCTAAGAGAAGCTCCTACCTTTAGGTTTAGGTCTTAACATTTAGGTTTGTGATCCACTGTGACTGTGTTTTTTTTTTTTTTTTTTTTTTTTTGAGACAGAGTTTCGCTCTTGTCACACCTCTGCCCAGCCTGGAGTACAGTGGTGTGATCTCAGCTCACTGCAACCTCTTCCTCCCTGCTTCAAGCAATTGTCCTGCCTCAGCCTCTTGGGTTGCTGGGATTACAGGTGCATGCTACCACACCCCGCTAATTTTTGCATTTTTAGTAGAGATGGGTTTCACCATGTTGGCCAGGCTAGTCTCAAAGTCCTGACCTCAGGTGATCCGCCTGCTTCAGCCTCTCGAAATGCTAGGATTAGAGGCATTAGCCACTGGACCAGACAGTCGTTCTTTTTTTTTTTTTTTTGAGACTGAGTCTAGCTCTGTTGCGCAGTCTAGAGTGCAGTGGCATGATCTCGGCTCACTACCAACTCCGTCTCCCAGGTTCAAGCGATTCTCTTGCCTTAGCCTCCCAAGTAGCTACAACTACAGGTGCATGCTGCCATGCCCAGCTAATTTTTGTATTTTTAGTAGAGATGGGGTTTCACCATGTTGGCCAGGCTAGTCTCAAACTCCTGACCTCAAGTGATCCGCCTGCCTTGGCCTCCCAAAGTGCTGGGATTACAAGCGTAAGCTATCACCCCTGGCTGATGTATTTTCGTGTATTGTGTAAAGTGGAGTCCAACTTCATTCTTTTCTATGTTGCTATCTACTTCTCCTATCACCATTTGTTGAAAAGACTGTTTTTGCTCCATTGAAGTCTTCATGTTCTGGTAGAAAATCAGTTGCCCATAAACATGCATTTATTTCCAGACTCTCAGTTCTATTCCATTGATCTATAGGTCTGTCCTTATGCCAGCATCACCCTGATTTGATCACTGTTGCTTTGCAGTAAGTTTTGAAATTGAGAACTGTGACGCCTCCTACTTTTTCTTTTTTTTTTTTGAGATTGTTTTTACTATTTTGGGCCCCTGGCAATTTCATATGAATTTTAGAATCAGTGTGTCAATTTCTACAAATAAGTAATCTGGGATTCTGATAGGGATTGCACTGAATCTACACATTAATTTGAAGATTATTGACCTCATAACAATATTGAGTCTTTTAATCCAGGAGCATGAGATATTTTTCCATTTATTTTGATCTTTAATTTCTTTCAACAATGTTTTGTAGTTTTCAGAGTATAAGTTTTGTACTGATTTTTTTAAAAAATTATTCCTCAGCATTTTATTATTTTTGATGCTGTTATAAATGAAATTTTATTTTCTGGTTTTATCCAACATACAATTAATGAGGACCTACCATGGACCATGAACTGTCTTAGCTGTTGGTGATACAAACTTGAATTATCTTCAGCACCTGCCCTTGAAACTTGGAGTTTTGGTAGGATCCATAACAAAGAGTCTGCCATGCATTATTAGATATTCCTTCCTCTGAGAGTCCACAGTGTTTTATAGGTTCTAGGTTATCTTAAATAAGGCATACAAAGCACTCATCCACTTTCTCATTTCTGTAATACCTTGAGTAAGTTTCTTAGTATAACTGTTTTGATACAAAGAAACCCTAAGGGTAAGCTAAGGTAACTCCATTTGTAGATGAAGAAGCAGATCATCAGAGTGCTAAGTGAACACACTAGCTATTAACAGAGTGGGGACTTCCTTATTCCTGTATCTAACATTGTTGTCACTGTCCCACAGGGTTTACAGGAATTTCTGAAAGCTTTTGGGAAGCAGTCATTACTTTCGTTGAATCACTAGGGTGCTACTGGTTAACATCAGCCTAGGCTAACAGTGTGTGAACCTACACCATAACAGCTGGAGAGTAAATGTACTTTCAGAAAATAAACTCTCAATGGGTATTTTACATGCGGGGAAGTCATGACTCAGCAATTCCCAAGTGACCTACGTTTGAAGCCAGAATGTCCTATAGTAATGGAAAAGGAATATTTCACATAAAATGACAACCAAATGAGTCTATCAGCTTAGGCTGGTGTATGATCATGCTATAACAGATTAATAAGGCAGTTTGACAGTATTCTTTATTAGTGAAATACATCCTAATGCATAAACATGAATTCTGTCAGAAATCTTTGGAGCTTGAGTGGTCTAAAGAATGTAGATTCTATAAATGCAAGACCTCAGACTTCTTTACTAGATTTTCAGTAAATAAAATTTTAAGCTCATGCCTATTTGTTACCAACACAAGTCATACTATAATTCTAGGAAGAATATTTGGTACCCACTGAATCTGATTTTTTTGAGGATGCTGCCCATGGGATTTGCTGCCATTGCAATCCCATTTTCTTCTTCCGCATCAGATTTCTAACTCATTTGCCTCTGAAGGAGTATCTTTAACATTATAATTATATTTCAATATGTGGATTTTTAATTTTCTGAAAAGGTGTAAGGCCGTCAAAGTGGTATAATGGAACGCTCTCTAGATAGGTAGAGGAGGCCTAAGCCTGGCTCTGCCACTCCCGATCTGTAAGAACTCTGGTTTTTAGCCCCCTTAACTGTAAGATGAAGGTGCTAAACTAATGGTCTACAAATTCCTTTCAAGCTATGTGATTCAGTGATATGAAATTGGAGCCTTTGCTGTTTAAGTTTTCCACTGGTTTCTGAGATTCTCCTTCAGGATTCCCTGACTCTGAAATAAGTCAAATACAAAAATCAGGATGATTAAGTTACTCTGGACACTCTCTTTTCTTTATATAAGTTTAAACTGCACAATTCTAGCTTTTTAAAATGAAATTTGAGGGAAATCCACAGCAAGAAAGCTCTTCATTAACATGCATTGCATAAGCAGCTACAGCAGCCTACTCTTCTCCACAATTAACATATACCATAGTTTATGAACTTCATTGGTGCATGCCCCACGTATCGGGAAGCCCTCTGTGTAAAGCCCGGCGTCCCACGTTTAATGTTAAGAGTCGGTGTCATCCTAATCAGCTGCCTCTGACAGAGTAAACATGGTTCCGTCTGTGCTGTCCCTCCCTGGCTAGCTGTGGGTTTCCAGCCCACTGAGCACTTGATGCCAAGCAGTCTGTTAAGGGACAAGGAAGAGACTCTTTGGGGCTCTCTGGTATTTATCACTATTTAGGAGACTTGAGGTTCAAAGGGCCAGGATTCATAGGTATCACTGTTGTTTTAACTATTCCATCAAGTACCTGTTAAGGGATTTTCTTTTGGCTTTTTGTCTTTAGTATAAGAGGACTCTCCCATTCTGCCCAGGTATATTTAGTAACTCTATTTTTTGTGTAGCTAAATATAGTTCAAAGACCCAGCATTAGAATCAACACAGTTGGATTTTTTTTTCAAGTCAATAGGTCTTGATTTATTAACGAACCCTAAGACCAAAGGGTGATATTCTTCACATAAGGAACTCTGTTTCCAGAGAAATGAATGCAATTGCTTTTTAAGTACAGACTCTTAAAATAGTAAATTATATTTAAAATCAGTTGTTAAAAATGATTGTTTCCTGAGCTGAAATATATAAATAAAAAAACGGAAACCTAAATGTAGAAATAAGTGTGTAGACACACACTCATGACTCTATATATTAAGGAGATACGGTGGCAGAGTGAGAGTGTGTACTGGTCAAAACAAATTATGATATAAATAACCAAGGAGGGTTTTTATGAAAATGATTAGAAATTAACTGTATCTTCTGATTCTTCTATTTCTGTTACATAACTATGAAAATGTTCTTAAGTTTAATGTTACGAAATTTTCCAGTTCAGTATTTTCTGTATCTAACTTGATTAAACATGTTAATTTTTTCATAATTAGAAAAATTACTATTTTATAATGATGTGCTAATTATAAACCGGTTGGAAATTTTCTGTAAAAGTGTTTTATTTTAAAAGTGATTGGAAAGGTCATGATACTTCTTGCAGGAAGCACTTCCTGTACACATGTACAAGTATATGTAGGTTTCCAGCCTCATATGAAACAGTTTTTTATGAGAGTAATAACTGTAGCACTAAGGGCAGAACTCAGATGATGACGATAATAATAATAATAATAACAATTCTTTAAGAAACACATATTAAGCTAAGCTGCTTTATGCATAAAATATTCATGTATATATCAACTTATGTTTATAGAAACTTAAAACATTAGAATGTTAGGCCAACAGCAATAAAATACTTGGAAAAGGTACAAAAGGAATATCTAATGAATTTTAGTCGTCCTTGGGAATTTAGAAGAGACAACTTTTATTAATATTATTTGAAAAATAATTGATTTTGTGTTAAAAAATGCCTTTTAGATTTTGTTGTTGTTGTTGTTAATGATGTAACTATTTCCTATTTGGTTTCAGTGTATCTGGCCCATTTCCTACTGAAGAGAGTAAAGGAATTTTCACGGCTCTTTTGGAAATGTATATCAAAATATATTGTGGTAAAGAAATGTATCTGAGGCACTATCACCGTGGTTTGAGTGGATTGTTGGCCTCAAAGCACTGTAGAAATTGATAATTGTGGCACCTGACTGAATTTTTCCCCCATAAAGATCTGAGGGAACATGTACTTGTTTGCCATATTTAACCTGTATTACATAGAAGATGGATTGCCTTTAATCTGCACAATAAAGCTTATAATTATAGATTGTAACCCTATGCATCAGAGAAGTGATCTTACTTGAAAAATTTAAACTTTTTTCCGGAACCTGTCATGATAACATTGAAGGTATTAAATAAATAAATGTGCTGTGTTTTTTAAGAATGAAAAATTTTAATTGTAAAAAAAATTCTGAGACTTAAGCCAGTCATAGGAAAAATGCAAAACCACATTTGAGAGGTAAAGAACAATTTCTAGTAGTCACTATAATAACTTTTATCAGGTAAAGAGCATAGAAAAAAATGTAAATATATTTTTATTGTCCACTTTATGTATAATTATTATTTTTTGTGCCAATAATTCTATTTTGCTATTCTTAGTAACAAGCAAACAACATAAATTTTAAGTGAAGATCCATAAAAATTCTATACTTACTGAGATCTGTAAAATATCAGTTTTGCTTACTGGAGGGGTTTAATGCTGTTTAATATACTTTTGTCTTTACAATTAAATTAGATGTTTTTTTTTTAGAGGAGAAAAACTCATAAAGGAAACAGCCTTGCAGATGTAATATGTTCTAACATATTTAAATAATTAGACTTCTGTCTCATTGAAGTGTATGTGCTCTAGGTTGGATAGTGATAAAAGCATGAATATTAGTATGATTAGGAAATTACATCATGTCACAGCATAATTGATTGATTGATAGCTGAATGAAAACTAACCATAAAGCATGTGAAAATAAATGTATGTGCTGCAGTTACTCAGGCAGAATTTTTGCATCTACCCAGTTACAAGATTAGTAACTGAAATGTTCATCTTCCAAACAAATGGAATTGAGATTTCTTCCTTTTGCTTGTGCCTGTGTATGCTTTCATTCTAATACTGGCAAGGGAAAGAATAAGAGGATTTGAAGTGCTTAGTGCTCAGTTCATTATTTAATTGTTCTTCAAGACTTGTCAGATGGGCACCACATTACTAATTGACTCTGTGAGCAATTAGTGTTTTGGAATTTACCTTTCTGAGCTTCAAATTTTCAATGTAAAGCCCCACTAAACCTAAGAGTTAATACTCTCTTACTTGTCCCTGGAGAATTGCATTTCCAAAACATTTAAATTACCATTAATTTTTAAAAAGCATTTTGCCTTTTTTCTGCTTGTGTTTTTACTTTCTCATTCTCTGTCTTGATCTTTTAAAGATTCCTGCTCACACAAGTCTTTGGCGACTCTCACACTAGCGTAGAAGGGCTGGAGAAGCAAGACCACTGCAGGATTCCGTTTCAAAGCTGAACCAATATTCACCATTGACATATCCATTCATCTGTGCAGGGTCATTGGAAATCCTCTCTCTCTAGTTTTTCCTTCCCTTCAGGGAGCAATGCTTAAAAGAGCAAACCCCTGGTGTGAAGAGATAGGAGAATTCTCAGCACAGCCAATGGTGCCAGGAATCGAATTAAAGTTGTCCATTTGCAGATGACTGTCTATTGGAGATCCCCGCACACAGAGGCACCGTGCTTTCTGCTGTTGCTTTGTTTACTTGAGATTCTGTCAGTGGCACTTCAATTTTATATTTTTATGGCAAAAGTCACATCATGCCTAAAATATGTCAGAAGACCAAAAACACTAGGATACATATTGGTCTGTAGAGTTACTTTACATAGCATTTTATTCTATTTCCAAGGCTTGCTCAAGGAAAAATAAAAATTTTAAAGCCTTACGTGCATGTGCAAGAAAGGATTGTGCTTCACATTCTAATAGCAAAAAAAAAAAAAAAAAAAAAAAAAAAAAAGTTAAATAATTACTGAATTCACTCCTCTTTTTTGAGAAGTCTAAAACTTGTCATTTATTCTGCAATTGTTGACATTCCCAGATCTATTTTGGCATAAATCACATTTTGATATGACTGAACCTACAATTTTGTCTATCTTCACATGCATTATCTCTTCTAAGTGAGAGACACTAAGAAGACATGAGTTGCCATTAAATCTTGGATGCCAGAAGTCAGCACTGAGTATGTTTTCTCCAGTTTGATTTCCTTTGCTAGCATAGGAGATGCCGCCATGGTTTAATTTATTAGGCAAAGTAAAAAACTATTGTAATTAGATTTGTGGGAAAAAAAATGTTTAAACCGCCAGAAGAACATAAACTCTTTAGGAGATGAATATTTAGAATGCATGGTCTCCTTTCAAGTTCCAGAGAACTCAGGTATGTTTTAACAATTGCGAGTTTTGACTTTGTAATTAGATTGCTACTGTTGTTTGCATTTCTTCTTTCACTTTAATTTTTCTCTGCTTTATTTGCAAATAGTGAATAGTCCCTCAATAAACATTTATTGACAGAATGAATAAATGATGCGCAGTGTTCCGTTTTTTGTTTGTTCGTTTGAGACGCTGTCTCACTCTGCCACCCAGGCTGGAGTGCAGTGGTGTGATCTTGGCTCACTGCAACCTCTACCTCCCAGCTTCAAGCAATTCTTGTGCCTCAGCCTTCCGATTAACTGGGACTACAGGTGCCTGCCACCACTCCTGGCTAATTTTTTGTATTTTCCGTAGAGACGGGGTTTTACCATGTTTACCAAGCTGGTAGTGAAAGTGTTTCTTTTTTATTTATAATTAAGAGTGTTTTATTTTTCTTAATTTCTTATTTTATTTATATATTTATATATAAACAGACATATGCTTTACTTGGTAAATTCCGTTTAATATTACAGTCAGTTTTCCTCTGGATTCAAGTCTTACATACATCACTAATGTTGTGTTTGGGAAAATGGAGGGGCTATATTTACCATCAATTTCTATTACCCATTCAAATACTTACTGAAAGCAAGCTATTGTGCAGTTGCTCATCCATACCATCTTCATTATAATATCACCATTAGAGCTGGGAGAAGTGGTTCACGCCTGTAATCCCAGGACTTTGGGAGGCTGAGGCAGGCAGATCACGTGAGGTCAGGAGTTCGAGACCATTCTGACGAACATGGAGAAACCCCATCTCTACTAAAAATGCAAGATTAACTGGGTGTAGTGGCACATGTCTGTAATTCCAGCTACTCGGGAGGCTGAGGCAGGAGAATCACTTGAACCCAGGAGACGGAGGTTTTGGTGAGCCAAGATCGCCCCATTGCACTCTAGCCTGAGTAACAAGAGGGAAACTCTGTCTCAAAAAAAACAAACAAACAAAAGAAATCACCATTGGAAAGAAGGGGTATGCAGTTTTAAAAGAGAGGCAGTGTTGTAGCAAACAGTTTAATCTAACTAAGTGACCTTACACAAAAGAGAAAATCTACAGTAACAGTCAAGCTTGTAAAAAGGGCAAGCTATATTTTAAAGCAACCCAGAACTGATCCTACTATATCAACAACAATGAAGAATCTATGTCATCATTGTAAGAGCATACTACACTACTGATTTTGGAAGTACCTACTACTCTCTTTAGATTTCTTGAAAAACACTTTATAGCTTGGCTCTTCTCAAAAATGGTAAAACAAAAGTAAACTATATTTAGCACTATCTATCTGTATCTTTCTTTGTACATATCTATCCTTTTTTCTCCAAGTCATGTTAAAGATCAGTTTCCTCTGATGCAATTAAGCCATTCTTTTCATTTTCTTTAGTGATCTAGACTTTTCTCAAAAATGTCATATCTGGTTGTCCTCAATATAAAATAACCCATCAAAGTTACCATGGTGCAACCTTACTTAAATATCAGTCTGTGCCCTCTAACCATTAGATATCAAATGTCAATTAGACCAGTCATGGTATAAGCTCTGTTAATAGAGTTTTAAAAATAGGATGCAAATGATGTGATTGAATCTATAACAAATTTTAAATCCTACTTGCAATGTTTGTTTCTGACATGTGGTTACCCATATAAGGTTTTTATTTTATTTTATTTTATTTTTGAAACAGGATATCACTCCGTCACCCAGGCAGGAATGCAGTAGTGCAATCACAGCTCCCTGCAGCCTCAACCTCCTGAGCTCAAGCAATCCTCTCACTTCAGCCTCTTAAATAAATGAGACCACAGGCATGTGCCACCATACCTGGCTAATTTTTAAAATGTTGTTGTAGAGATGAGGTCTCACAGTGTTGCCCAGTCTGGTCTCCAGCTCCTAGGTTCAAGTAATCCTCCTGCCTTGGCCTTCCAAAGTGCTGGAATTATAGGTGTGAGCCACTACACCCAGCCCATAGAAGACGTTTAAACATAATATTTAAATATGCAGCTTAAATATTTGGTAGTGATTTTATTACATGAGAGTCTTATTCAGTAGCATTTCTAATATATTCTAATGAAGTCTTGTTTATTATTTTGTGAGGGCTACATCAATTAATATTATAATTATCAAGTACACTTGAAATTAACATAGTAGATATTGATAGCAAATATCAATCATTCTGATTTTGTAAACAGCAACAAGTATTATTCAGATAAATAGTGACTTTTCTATGTTTGAGGAAAATTTAGCAGGGCAGGTTGTTTGTCATAAGATTTTTAAAAATTATTTTCTTTCTTGTTTATTGAGCACATACTCTATGTAAAATACAGTTCAAGGTGCTGGGAAATTAAAATGAAAAAGACAGTCAGCCTAGTGAAAGACACTAACACATAAACAGTTTTCAAACAACAGAGTAAGTGCCAAATTTGGCTGAGGAATTCTTAACTACGGATTTATTATAGGAGAGTTATAACACTCCTCTTAAGTTCCAAAAATATTCTAATGTGTGTATATGTGTAACTATTCACCAGTCTAATAAACGAATGCTGTGCTATCGAGGATTCATATTTACTTATCACAGATAATTTTGTGGAAAAATGTGCCCTATAGCATCATGATTACAAGTTCATAGATTTTGGTAGACACACATACATACACAGAAATGCTAGCTACAAAGAACAGAGGAAAAAGATAAGCGACCTCAGGGACCTCATGGTATAATGAGAGAGCCCAGTGTTGCAGTTTGGCTGTGGTGTAGCTGGCTCAGGAATAAAAGATGGTGTGGAGTGAGGAAGGGTATTAAAAGCAAAGGGTTCAGCATATACAAAGATAGAAGCTATGAGAAAGTCTAAGTTACTCCTATAAAGTGAGTAGTATGTGAAATATACTCTCAATTTATGAAATAGAAATGCATACAGAAATTAAAGTAGTCAAGGGAAAATGAAGACGTGGCATGGAAAATGACTTTAATAGAAGTCATCACTATAGAATAGTAGATAATGGTCACTTTATTTATGTTTCTGTATGTTCCATATTTTAATACAATATGCTGGTATTTTAAAACCTGGGAAACTGGTTTTTATGTTTTCTTTTTTTAAAGTAAGCCAAACGTGCGCACGCGCGCACACACACACACACATACAGAAAAGAATTGGAGTGAAAAACATGAAAATCTGAGAGGCTGTGCTGAAAAGGGATGAAGCTGACCAAAAGCGTTGGCAAAAAAATGAAGAAGAGGGATTTGATTTTAGTGTTTAAGAGATAAATTGAGACTTTCTCATCAACTGAATGTACAGTAAAAAGGGAAAAGTTAGAATGCCTGGGTAGTTGGTGAGTTCACTTTGTACATGTTCAGTTTGTGCCCGTCAGGTAGGCAATTGAATAGACAGATTCATTGAATAGATAGGTTCTGGAGCTCTAGAGTGAGATCTGAACCAGAGGTTGAGACGTAGGAGTCATAAACAAGAACCACAGCCATATGTGAGGTCCCTAGAAACGGTATATGAGGTCAGAAGAAATTTAACGGTTTAAATTTGCATTTAAAATTTTCTATCCCTGAAGGTCAGTACAATACCAAAGCTAGTTCTGTTCAGTCTGGGACTCTGTCAATGCTAGTTAGAAAGACAAGGCTTCTGTGAATTGGAAAGAAACCTGGAAAACCTCTAGGCAGCGATATCCCTGAAACAGGTTTGTGGAGGAAGCTCTAAGTGCTTGAGCTGGAAGAGCAGCAGTTAGCAAGACTGCCTGGTTTAGAATCCTGGCTCCTACACATATTAACTCTGTGACTTGGATTAAGTAACTGAGTTACTTAATCTCTTACTACTTTAGTTTCTTTATTTGAAAGATGGAAATAATACAGGACGTTGAGGAATAAAAAATTATAAATATATAAAGCACTTAGAGCATTTCCTGGCCCATAGAAAGTGCAACAAATGTTAGCTATTTTTATTATTCCCCTTATACACATCTAACTATAGAGAACTTAATACTTTTAAAATACTTTATTACTTTTTAAATACCTTAAATAATATTTTTTATTTTTATACTTTTTTTGAGATGGAGTTTTGCTCTTGTTGCCCAGGCTTGAGTGTAATGGCACAACCTTAGCTCACTGCAATCTCTGCCTCCCGAGTTCAAGCGATTCTTCTGCCTTAGCCTCCCAAGTGGCTGGGATTACAGGCATGCACCACTATGCCCAGCTAAGTTCTGTACTTTTAGTATTTTTAGTAGAGACAGGGTTTCACTATGTTGATCAGACTGGTCTTGAACTCCTGACCTCAGGTGATCCACCCACCTCGGCCTCCCAAAGTGCTGGGATTACAGGTGTGAGTCACTGCGCCCAGCCTACCTTAAATTTTTAGACGTATGCGTGTGTTAGAGTCTGCATGATACATATCACACCTAGTTTTTGTGGATATTCTTATCCCTTGAGATATAGGTGCGAACAAAATTAAGTACTTGCCCTGTTCTAATGGTATGGATTCCTGGTCTCAAAGAGATTAGTCTAGTAGGGGATACATTTGAAGTAGGAAAATAAAATGCAGTGTAATAATACATAAAAACCAAGTGCAGTATAACTACAAAGTGATATGGAAAATGGTGGAAAGGGAGGGAAGGGACCAAAGTCTCAGATAGCTTCCTAGAGGAAAGGGGAGAGGACAAGGGGAGAGGTAAAGAGGAGAGAAGTGGGAGGGGAGCTGGAGGAGAACTCTCAAGCTAAGAGTATAGGGTATTTTAACCTAAAATAGCTTATCATAGGGAATCAAGTATCTTACTACCCAAACAAGGATAGTTTAGCATTCTAATTTCTAAATAAGATTTAAATGGATGATAAACCTGGAGAACAAAGTTCGCATCATCCGTCAACACGACATTAAATGTTTTTAATTCTCAAGCCCTCCCTTTCTTTGTGCAAATACATGCTTACGTTATATATGGCATGATATAGTTGGCATAGATACGAAAATATTTAGAGTACTAAATTCATAATAGTCTTAAGAATTAGCTAATAAAACGTTTTGGGATCTTTTGATACACCAATGAAACCAGCAGGAATTCAGATGTTGTAAAATGAGTATGAAACGCACATGCATCCTTTTCCTAACTTGAGCTCTGCTTCCCACATAGTTGCCCTCCTAGACGAACTCTCCTGCCATTAAGAGCTCAACTAGTAAACTCAAAGGAAACAAATAAGACCCAAAGCTATACCATAGGCGGAATTCTCAGTCACTTAATCATTTATTTTGTTATGAAATAGGAAGATTATAATAGGATAGCAATGTATTTGTGTTTAGGGCTGAGAGGAGTATGATGAAGATTAAACTTGTCATAAATACATTTTCTAATTTTTAATAGTTCTAAATGAAATGGGATTTTTTTAATTGAGGGAGAGATAATAAAAAGTTTCTTCAGGCAGTAGTCTTTTCTTTCCATATAGATTTATGTATTTATCCAAAAGCCATGTCTTCCTGAAAATTGAAAGTCTTATTAAATATTTTAGTAACGACTGACAATCATCATTCCCTCCCCGCCCTTTTTTTAGTACAAATCCTTGCTAAATCTGGGAATGCAGTTGTCAGTTAGGCCTATGTTTCAAGGGTGGCTCTTTCTTGTCATATATAGCAATAGAAAGGTTATCTACTGTGGCTTGCAGGTGGTGATTTTCTCATGGTGGCGATGAGTTTGCCTTGATCTTTCCACATTGTCTTTCACCTTGACCCTCCTTTTGGCCAGGGTTTGCTCCTGCCTGGGGTTGGGGCTCGGTCAATACATCATGGAATGGGACATGAACATAGGTCTACTGACTGGCTCATAGGAAGATAGAAGTACTAACTGACTCCTAAACACGTCTTCAGAAAAGCAAAAGGAGATCCAGAAAACAAGTGAATTCTACGTGCCCTTTAGCTCCTTCCTACCCATCTCAAACAAAGAAATGCCTCTTTCTGCTGGGTGCAGTGGCTCATGCCTGAAATCCTAGCACTTCGGGAGGCCGAGGTGGGAGGATTGCTTGTGCCCAGGAGATTGAGACCAACCTGGGCAATATCTTGACACCTCGTCTCTACAAAAACTTAAAAAATTAGCTAGGCATGGGTGGCATCTGCCTGTATTCCTGGCTACTTGGGAGGCTGAGGTGAGAGGATTGCCTGAGACCAGGAGGTTGAGGTTGCAGTGAGCCAAGATTATACCACTGCACTGGAGTGGATGATAGAGCAAGACCCTGTCTCAAAAAAAAAAAAAGGAAGTGCCCCTCTCTTCCCCCCATGTTTGTCTGAAACATACATTCTCTTGATGCCATCTCTTTATTTTTTCTTGAGGAATCTGTTCCATCAATTCTCACCCATGCCTCATTCATACAATATTGTGTCTTTTATTTATCCCTTTGCACTAATTCTTTCCCCTCAGCCTAGAGCAAGGATTGGTAGACTTCCTGTCAAGGGATAAATAGTAAATATTTCTAGATATGTGGGCCATATGGTCTCTGCCACAACTATTCATCTCTACTTGTAGCTAGAAAGCAACCATAGATAATACATAAACAAATGGGTGTGGCTGTGTTCCAATACAACTTTATTTACAGAAGATACCACACTGGATTTGGCCTGCTAGATTTGACATAGTTTACTGACCCTTTGTCTAGGATAACGATCAGATTTTCTCCATATCCTTTAAAAAAATCCCCTGCCACACCTTTGCTCCTTAACCTACGGCCCATCTTTCTTAAGATGGTTATCAATGAGGAAAATCCTCTCATGCTCGCCATCTCACTTTCTCACAACCCATTTCCTGCATCACCAACTCACCATGGCGTCTGATCCCACCTTGCATTGAGACTGCTCTCCCACAAATCACCTCAAGCCTGTTAGTTGCCTGTTTTCTTTCCTAATCATACTTGACTTCTCTGATGTATGTGCTACAATTAAACACTCTGTCTGAAAATCCTCACTTGTCTTTTGCAACAGCGTGTTCTCTACTTTATTTTTTCTCTTTGTATTCTGTAAATGCCTTTCCAGTCCTCATTTCCTACTCCTTAAAATTTGTATAACCCAAGAGTTTTATTCTTATTCTACACACTTTCTCTCTACTCTGTCTTCCATTACCATAGTTTCAATGGATTCCCATATGCTTAAGACTCCCAAACCTCCTTGTAAAGCTTGGACTTCTCTTCCATCTTTCCAGCAGCCAACCCATTGCTTGTACAAGCTAAAACCCCTCCAGTAGTTCTCCAAGGAGAGACAAATTGTAGCAATTTGGGTGCACATGATCCAGTTTGCAACTTTAGCTCTGGGCTAGCCTTAAGAAAGTTCCTTAGATTTGGGGAAGCTGTTTCATCATATATAAAGGGTAATAAAAATCCCTCTCTGCATTTTGAGGATTAAATGCAGTATCCACCACAATCTATTAGCCAATGGACAGATATCTCACAAATATTTTTTATTTTTCCAATGATTTCCTTTAAATGCCCCCTTTCCTTTCCTTCATTCCTCCAAATAGAATTGGTTATCTCATCCTTTTGACTCCGCCTCTGAAATCTTTTGTGAATTTTTTTCCTTCCTCTTGCTTAAGTTTAGACCCTGCTTATTTTTCCCCTTGAATTTGTCCTATGTATTTTTATTATTGATACATTGCTTAAGAACAAATCAGGGCAGCACCTTATGTTGACAGTAAGAGGAAGTCCAAACATTCAAGTCCCTTTGCAATCTGAATTCAAGCTTCATATGTACCTCTATCTGGTCCCCCCATGCATAGACATATACTTCTGACCTATCTTCTAACAATCTCAAACTACTCTGTTTCCAGAACCTGTCATGCATACTTGGCTTCATCGTGCTTTTGACCAACTTTTATCAAAGGCAGGAAACCTCCCCTCTCTCTATTCTAAATGGTGAAATTCTATTCAGTGTCCAAGATATACCTCAACTATTAGCTCCTCTGTATAGCCACCTCTCTCTATTAGACTTGGAACTGGTTTTTTTGTTTTGGTTTGGTTTGGTTTGGTTTTTTTTTTTTTTTTTTTTTTTTTTTTTTTGCTAAATTTCCCCTAAAGATAGATTGCAAACTCCACCAGAGCCAGACTGTATATTCCCTAGTACTTCGGGCAAGATTCTCATGTAATAGTAGGCACTTGGATTTATTAGACCGTGATTGCCATTTGTCATTTTTTAAACTGTGTAGCCAACTGATCCTATTTGTTTCTTCTAGTGATAGTAAAAGCTATCAAGATTCAGAGAGTCGAGGGCGGGGTTTTTGTATTCTAATTTTGAGACTTATGATATATTTTCTCTGTAACCTATATTCTCATAATTGATAAACTACTTGAAAGCAGGGAAGAGAAGAAGGGAACTCACTGGCCCACATGCTAAAGCCAAAGGTGAGCGACGGGGGATAGTAAGCCTTACACTTAAAGCCTTAAAAGATCTAGTAAAAGAAGTTGAATGCTCAGGTTTCATTTTGGCTCGTCTGCTGCTTGTTTGTTTGTTTCATGGAAATATATGGAAGGATGTTTGCTTAATCTTTTTTAGTTCAGGAACATGGCAAGTGATGAAACTGAGTAAGGGGTAAGAATGGTAAGGCTGATACTTGGTATTGTATGTCCTTGACAGTGTTAAGGATTAATAAGCTCTAATTCATTTTGAGAAGAAACTCGAGTGTATTACTTCTCTGTGTCTTTTGGCAGATGTCTGCATGTTAGGTCCAAAAGCTCAAGTATAAAACCCACTTCGTCCAAAAGTCTTACTGGATTAACATGCTCCCCCATTACCATTACCATTTTATTATGCCCAATTGACCCATCCCTTGACTTACATGATCATGTGTATTTATGAGTTGTTTGTTCTCTGCACTAGAATCTGTTTCATGCATATATCCATCCTCCCTAGCTTGTCTCTCAAGTTAGAAATTAAAACTGCAAATTAAGTTGTAAATTCTGCCAACTATCTATATAATCCATGGTTAGATCCTGATAAAATAGCTGTTAAGTAGGTGTTACTAGAAAGGGGTTCTGATCCAGACCCCAAGATAGGGTTCTTGGATGTCACGAAAGAAAGAATTCTGGGCAAGTCCATAGAATAAAGTGGAAGCAAGTTTATTAAGAAAGCAAAGGAATAAAAGAATGCCTACTCCATAGGCAGAGTGGGAGTACAAGCTGTTCAGCTGAGTATACTTATAGTTATTTCTTGATCATATGCTAAACAAGGGGTGTAATATTTATGAGTTTTCTGGGAAAGAGTGTACAATTTCTGGAACTGAGAGTTCCTCCCCTTTTTAGACCATATAGGGTAATTTCCTGACTTTGGCAAGGCATTTGTAAACTGCTGTGGCACTGGTGGGAGTGTCTCTTAGCATTCTAATGTATTATAATTAGCGTATAATGAGCAGTGAGGACGAGCAGAGGTCACTTTTGTCACTATCTTGGTTTTAGTGGGATTTGGCTGGCTTCTTTACCTCAACCTGTTTTATCAGCCAGGTCTTTATGACCTGTATCTTGTGCTGACCTCCTATCTCATCTTGTGACTAAGAATGCCTAACCTGCTGGGAATGCAGCCCAGTAGGCCTCAGCCTTACTTCACCCAATCCTTATTCAAGATGAAGTTGCTCTGGTTCAGACACTTCTCACATAGACACTCAATTTCTAACTAAAATTCATAACTAAAACTAAATTTATCATATGGAAAGTTATTTTTTAAATCCACCAAAATGATTTTATGTTGTTATTATTATTATTATTATTTAACATCTTGTGGTCTCTTGTCTTTTGTAATAAAAGCAAACATACTACGCATACATTCTCTTTTATAAAACGTTCATACCTGACATGATTCATGAAGTAATTTAAGGTTGTAAGAAGTCACAAGGCATTGAAGTGAACCCTCTTAGTTTTTTGTTTATTTGTTTTTTAATAGTCTAGCTGTGTGTAACTTAAAGATGCAGCATATAGGTTTTATAGTAGTTTTATCTGCTTTTTTTTTCTTTTGTCATTCTTAATACAGATTTATTCAAGACTTAAAGAAACAGGAAGACATTTTGATCTGAAAGCTATACCAATTCACAAGGGAATGAGTTTGGTTTCTTCTCTACTTTGTAATTCAAAGAAGTGCATTCCAAAAAATCAGATGAAACAAGTCATTAATTTGACAGTCTTGGTTCTCATGGCCATATTGATTCAGAAAGCTGAAAACAGTTATGGAGGCTTATTGGCTTCAATTAGGAGTCGTGAAGCTTGCCAGGTTAGAAGAAAGAAAGGTTGCATTGGGAGAGGAATCATTCAGTAACAGAATCCTTCTTAACATTTCATCATGAATGGGTATAAATTCTTGGTCTCTTGTTATTTTTTGTACTTTTGCATTTATTGATTCTCTTTATGGATTCATTTCAGAATGTCCAGAATCTCATTTCAAAACTGATTGTGTCATCTTTTGGGTTGCTTTTAGTAAGCAAAAGATATTTATGTTACCACGTGAGAGGTTGCATTTCATTACTACAAGCTGAAGAGGTTCGGATAAGACTTACTTAGTTGTCCTCCAAAATGATAAAAATGTTCAATTTCTTCTGTGTAATCATTATATGTATATAAGGATATCCCTCAAGATATATTCTATTAATGGAATAATCAACATACTTTCTATAGATAATATACTTATTTTAGCACATGCATCATCTTGCATAGAAAAACTCTTGTCCTCAGAGGTATATAACAGTGGGTTTTTTTTTTCTATCTTATCAATAAGAAGCCTAGCTAACTCTCATGACCACCCTTAGTGCATATAAATAATATATAGCCACAATAATGTCCTTTAATGTTAAGAGCTTAGTAAATAGTGCTGCAAAAAAGGAAGAATCAGGGAGGGAAATGGTATTCACCTTTTTAACAACAATATCTAATAAAGCAATATAATGTTATTTATATCTGCTATTATGAAAAATTGACATTTCTTCAGATGTTCCTTTCAGAATGTCAATTTTTTAATGTTTTAGCCTAGTGATAGAAATGCCATTTTCCCTCTTAATGATAAGAATATATTTATATCTGGGATACATTTTCATGTATAATCCAATGACTGGAAGACTTTTTTCTGAAGCATAGGAATACTGATAAAGAAAGACTTGATAGCTAATATCAATTATCAGTCATAAAATTCTTGGTTACCATTTGTTAACAAGTCCTCAGTTGAAAAACCTCTTGACTAAGTTGGCACTAGCCTAAAATTTGCTGTACAATGAATATAACCCAGCTCTAATAGAAGATAACTGTATTTCCAAGTATATTTAAAATAGAAAAAAGAGATTATTGCAATAAATCTAACATCACAGCAACCAATTCATGGAGCTTAATTATGACACTACTAAATGTGAAAATCTATTCAGCGCTAGGAACACTTTTCACATTACATTCACGCTAAAGATTGGCTGTTAAGAGCTCATTACTGGTATTTTTCTAAAGAGTGGTTTATTAAACACAGTTACCTAATAAGCATCTTTGGTGGTGCAAATTGCTGAAAACAGTAATGAGTCTGATTAGACTTCATTTCAATTACGACAGCTTGTCTACGGAAAAAAATAGATTATATATACATATATATGTATATGTAATCTTTCCTTGATGCTTTGGAATCCAGCTACAAGACACTGCAGAGTTTAAAACAGAAAAAGCCACCTCTGTATTTCCTTTCCACAGCTCACTAATGAAGAGAGAATT
Source organism: Macaca mulatta (assembly GCF_049350105.2). Taxonomy (NCBI): domain Eukaryota; kingdom Metazoa; phylum Chordata; class Mammalia; order Primates; family Cercopithecidae; genus Macaca; species Macaca mulatta. The sequence continues at coordinate 68,529,985 of NC_133417.1, read as the reverse complement.
GTCCAAGTCATCATCCAATTTACACACTGGAAAACTGGATGGACAAAGTGGAGTCACAATCATGTTTGCTTAAAAACAGCAAAGGCTGCCTTGACTAATATGTCTAAATAAGGTCACCTTTTGTGTCTCTCTGTTTTTGTTTTTTTTATCTACCTCTTCTTCTTAGGAATATAAAGCTATAAATGAGGTAGAGGCTTAAAGATGATTCATTCCTATTTGGTTTGTGGAGGTTATTCTCCAGATTAATAGGCTCACCTTTCAATTATGTTTTATCCATGGATCTTCTACTTAAAATCATAAACAGTACAGGGAGCTATTGCACCATGCATGCAATTATCAGACTAATTTTTAAAATACATATATTGGGTGAGAAAAAATGAAAAAAACAAAGCTTTATGAATGTGCACTAATATTTCAGAAAGCATAAGGGAATGTTCATTAGGTGCCAAACTTGATTTTGATATTTTTTAAAAGTGTGTTATTTAGCTGTATTTAACAAGTAACTTCATATCAAATCATGCCTGAATATTAGTACTCAAATAGAAAAAAAAAAAAAAAAAACCTGTTAATGTAAAAAGCCTTTAAGTGATTAAGCTGTCATTGCTGTCACTGGGTACTCCAGTAACATTTTAATGCTTCTGGAAGCTATGGACAGGGATGCAATACATTATTTTATGCTATATTTTTGAATAGATTTTTTTAGAGCATAGTATGATTTGACATTGAACTGGATAAAATAATTTCTAAAGTAAAATATGAAAACAGTGGCTGGGTGTAGAAGCACTAAATAAACAGAAGTCACAATACAACATCCTCACCAGAAAAATCTTTACAAGTTAGCTAAGTGATCATATAATAGCCAGAAGATTGAAAGTAAACTATAAACAAAATTACAGTACTCTTAGTAGGCATTCTGGTGCTTTTAAAAACATTTGCTTAAAAGGATACTGGTTCTAAGTATGTCAGTTCAAAAATTAGGAATTTACTTTTAGACCTATGATTCACCATTAATTCTATTAATTGTCTATTCTATTTTAAAAGGAGAAAAGTATTGCATAGAAAACACAAACATGATTCTATAGTAATAATAGGGGTGCTTTCCCATCTAACTCAATTATGTATTTTAATTAATTATTTGCTTTTCATGTAAACCTAGACCTTACCAAAAATGGGTATTCAATTAAGGAAATCAGGATTCATCATACATTTTGAAATCACCAATAAGATATGGAGTTTTATAAGTGCGGAATTTTTTTTAAGGTTTTTGACTTGGTTTAAGCCACAAATAATAAATATATAGCCAAAGAAAACCTTAAATGATGCTTAGTTTTGATAAAAAAAAAAATATGTGCATAAGTTAGTTAAATAATTTAGAATGTTCTTTGGTTTCTTGGATTATCAGTAATAAAGCTAGTAAGGCATAGATCATTTTTAGGATAAAAACGGTTTTTAAAAATCTTTCTTCTCTCTGTCATTCTTTCCCTTATATTCTCTGTAGCCTTTCCACACCTGCAGTCATAAGCTTACATACGCACATACTGGCACCCAGATTTGAATTTTTGTGTAGCCTACCTGTATTATTTCATGGTTCTAGACAGAGTTGGGTTTTCATGTTGCTTAGGGAAGTTATGTGCTATGAAGAGGCACATGATTTAAAGAGGTAGCAGGGAGAATTTGACTTACTCTTTTAATATAAACAACTAAAACTGGCACACTTAAAATGATATTTCTTTTAAATTATCTGGTAGTTTAAAAATGTGGCTGAGCTGGGTGTGGTGGCTAATGCCTATAATCCCAGTACATTGGGAGGCCAAGATGGGTGGATCGCTTGAGTCCAACAATTTGAGACCAGCCTGGGTAATATGGTGAAACCCTGTCTCTACCAAAAAAAATACAATAATTAACCGGACATGGTAGCATGGGCCTGTAGTCCCAGCTACTCTGAAGGCTGAGGCTGGAGGATCACTTGAGCCCGGGAGGTAGAGTTTGTAGTGAGCAAAGATCGTGCCACCATGCTCCAGCCTGGGTGATGGAGTGAGACCCTGTCTCAAATAATAATAATAATAATAACAACAACAACTACATAAATAAATAATTAAAATGTGGCTGAAAAAATCTCCCTGTCTTCTAAAATTATCAGCAAACACTGGTACTTATCCATTACTAAAGAGGCCAATAAAATAGTCATAATCATCAATAAGAAGTATAAAATTTTACAATAGTATAGACCATCTGGAAAAAACAACATCTTTATGCCTTTAACTCCACTGAAAACAATATTGAGAGCACTTTTATTATTATTAATTTTTTGAGACAGAGTCTTACTGTGTCACCCAGGCTGGAGTGCAGTGACATGATCTCAACTCACTGCAGCCTCCGTCTCCCCAGTTCAAGCTATTCTTGTGCCTCAGCCTCCCCAGTAGCATTGCAGGCATTAACCACCATGCCCCGCTAATTTTTGTGAAGAGCACCTTTAATTTTAGTCGCTATATTAGAGACAAAGTAAGCCATGTTTATTTACAACAGAAGAGAATTGGATTGGAATTAATTGGAGAACCATGAGAAGAGGAATCTGTATGGTTTTCATGTGATTAATACACACAGGACTGGATCAGCCATTTATTCAATTCAGCCAAAGCCTAAATTTTTTTTTAACATAATGGCATTTTCCATCATAATAGTAGATGAAATTTTGCAGAGATGGGATCTCAAGAAACAATTTCTTTACTTGTAGTCCCTCCCACTGTTTCCCATGGATTAGGTTATTGGCTACCCTCTCCAGGAAAGGAAATGCCACTTCCTTTGAAGATGCTGTTATCCTCTCCTGTTTCTGCTCATTATGCAGCCTTCTTTGTTTTTACAAATGGAAGAGCCAACTGCGCTAATGACTGGACTGTCGTTCACACTGCACCTTAACAATGTTCAGTCTATCTGGAAATCAGAGGATCCCAATTATAGGTGATTCTCAGGTCTATTTCACCAGACTCTAGAAGGGGGCAGGGTGGTGAAAATGAAGAGATGAGGAAACTACTGTTGTTGCTAAGAGCTCTTCACTTTTAATCCTGGGCTGTGTTGGTTGTATTCTAAAGCAGTTTATCTTCTTACAACATCTTATTTGGAAAAAAAAAACAACAACACATAACCCACCAAAACTCATTTCATATGTAGCTTTTTCCACTACCTTCAGATCAAAGTTATTTTCTTCAGGCTGGACTAAATTATACACAGGTCCCAGGAGTGAAGGACACTGAATTAATGCACTATGTCACCCAGCCCTGACTGTAGATTTTTTTTTTCAAAGTCCAAGACATTATTTTGCTATTGCATTAAAAATTAATACACGAATTGCCAAAAAGAGAAAAATGCATAAATAACCTAAACAAATTTTGTCTGGGCTTTGCATACTTTAGAGTTACCTAAAGCAAAGAGTTTTTAAGGAGAATGGTTGAACAGTTTTATCCTTAACATGTGAATAACATTCTTACTCTTTTGTCTAATTATATGAGAAAACACTCAATCTTAAATAAGCAGAGATATATCTATTTTGTCTTACGTAAACTGTCTTTTTAGAGTGTGGTTCCAGAGGAACAGAGAGAAGTAGATGAATGCAAATTCCATTTTAAGCAAGGTTATGGGGTTTGGAAGATTTCTTAGTTTGTTTATTGACCTTTTTCAGCTTGGCTTATTGGGCAAAACATGAATAGAGTTCAGTTTAAATATAACTACATTGGGCTTTGCATTTAGATAGTTGAAATAGAACACACACACACACACAAATATTTACACAGAGTTGTATGTGCACATAGTGGTTAGTATACCATTTTAGGATTATGATTGATGCAATATACCAGCCGTGTCATAATTCAAAGTTGGTATCATGCCAGATGTTTCTTAAATAAAAATGCAAATATATTTTATATGGCAAAACAGTATTTTGAGAATCAACTAGAATAACCTCAGACTCTCAGGATGATGACAATTATCTCTGCAAAATACTTTTAAAAATAAAGATTCAAAACACTCAGAAAATGCATAATACTTTTGGCATTTGGGACTCCATTTATGGATCAATCATACAGGCCGGATGCTATGAATATAGCGTGGGGCTCTCAGGTTGTGTTAACCCCATTTATCCGTGCATGCTACAGCTCACCTGTTATTTACACACATAAGAGGGTTGATACTGCAGAACAAGGGTAGTGCTCTGTTGTGACACAGAACATACATATTCATTAGCCACTGGAGTCCCTATGGACATACGTGGTATGTCCTGATGATCTGGGGGGAAGGGTAGATGGCCTTAATGGATTGAAAAATGTATATGGAAGAAGGAAAGAGAGGGCATGAGAAATGAAAGGCTGCAAAGTGACAACTTTAAAGGTTAACTACAAAGTGCTATTTAAACGGATTATAAATTGTCTAAAATTCACAGAGGTAGCATAAACAAAATAACATTTTTTAAATATGGGAAAATCAGCTCTTTTACCTCGGACTCTTTCCCTTACAACAGTTAATGACACCTCACACTTAGGAAGATTTAGAGTGTGAATTATTTGTATATTTTAAATTGCATGCACAAGCATCCTCATGTATCCTTTTGAATAACTTACCATAAAATATACAGAGTTTTGGACACTTTTTTTTTTACTTGGTTTTAAGATTCTTATTCAAAAATTTTACACAGAAACATTTAAAAAACCTACCCCCACCCAGAAAGCATAGATCTAAGTTATAATTTTAAACTCTATGGATTTGTGTGTGAGTGTGATAATATGTTCACCTGTATACTTTAAGTATAGGAAATTTTAAGGGAAAATGACTTGTTTGAATTATGATCATGATTTCCTGGGTTGCTTTAAATGATACGGTTTCTGTCCTGATCATATAGTGAATCCAGGCTCAGTGGTCTAAATATGATATTTCCTTCATCAGTGAAATTTGCTTTGCATAATGCTTATGCATTCATTCTCATAAATGCAAGCCATTTTCTTGCAAATTAAAAATAATGACCGATAGGACCCTTGCATATCAAGTTCTATCCTCCATATGAAATATTGGCAAAAATAGTCACCATTACACTTGGTCATATTTGTTGGGTGAATATTTTCTTGCTATGGATACAATTTAATGTATTGTAGAGAACCCAATTCAGATCATAAGCTACCTACAAGTTTAGTTTAAACACAGAGTATATATTAATACCATCCTAGTCCAAGTCATGGTGCCTGTAACATTAAACACAGGCTTTTATTAAGCCCCAAAATAATGACATTTAGACAACAAGATCTGTTGCTTACCTGGATACCATCTACCCAACAACTTTCTGTAGGAAATGAGATGCATAACTTTGGAGTAGCTTAAATAATCTTATAAAAGTTGTACTAATGCTCATGTATTTGACTAAGAGAAGATGCTTCCCTCACTGTTAAATTAAGCTTTGGTTCGTGGTATCAAACATACAGCACATGCAAAGGAGTACATTAGGAATGGTGAAAATGGATAGGAAAATAGCAAAAAATAATATCTGACAAATTACGGCAAAGGGGGAACACTTAAACAGCATCTGAGACCAGTTTTTTAAGATACCATTCATTATTCGTCATTCCACACTGTTGTACTAGTGACACTGAATCAATAAGAAAATTATCAATTATTTCCCATGTGTTGTGTTGTAAGAGGGCAGGGAAACTCTCTTATCGTAAAAAAAAAAAAAAAGTATTTGGAAAAGGTTTTTAACTTTTAGAGCTGTATACTTTCTAGATTTCAAGAAAAGGTACGTAAGTGAAGAAACTGGAGCTTGAAGCTTTAAAGTGGAGTCCTAAATTTAAATGCCTGCGTGACCTGGTAGATACCATAAAAATACCTGACATTGTCATGGGGGTAGGAGCACCATGACAAAGTGGAAAGGGTAGGATATGCCCCAAGGAGGGAGCTGGTCCCCAGAATCAGACAGCTGTTGCCAGGCAAGAATGAAATGTTGTAAGATTTTGTCTGAAAAATGGGAAATACGGAAATACAGGGATTTTTTTGTTTTGTTTTGTTTTGTTTTTTGAGACAGATCTTTTAAAACAAAAAGTAGAGTGATTTTTAAAGCCCTGTGCTGGCCAAACAAAACACAGTTGCAGGGTATATGTTACCCTCAGGCTGTCAGGTTGCAATTTCTCTGTAAGAGGGTGAGGTATCTGAACTATATTTACTAAGAACTATTTGGGCAGAAATGCCTTCATAATTGTTTTTTTTTTAAAGCATTGTTTTATGCAAATAAGATGGAATGGGTTGAGAAGGGTGCTGCAAAATGTATTATAATTTGGAGTCTTGAGGTGTGAAAATGTGATTTAAAGAGAAAAAATTATTTGACAGTATTGTTATATAATTAGAATATCTTATTTTGAAACTGCAGGTTTTAAAATGAGTTTTAACAGTTTTAACTAGTTTTAAACCTCTAAGTACTTTATTTCTTAGTTTTGATCTCTAAAATGTTGAGTCACAGGAAACATCAAAAATAAATAAAATACTATGAAAACATTTGGAAGCGTTGACACCTTTTTGATTAAACAGATTATGCTCTGTGTTTTGCTCAGAACAAGAGCATTTCTATATCTTTCTTGGAACCAACAGTCCCACTGGAAAATTTCCTTTTCAGTTGCTGTCTTGAGGTTGAAGGAAAACTGATTTGTAAATTCTGGGAGTGATTTTACTTTTTTTCTGTCTAGCCAGTGTTGTTTTGTTTTGTCTTTAATGCACCCTGGCTTTTTCAAAATAAAAGAATACTAAGAAATGTTTGTGTAGCAGTTCACAATTGGGAAGTAGTTTCACAAAATATTATTCAGGTAATCTTAATAGCAATACAGTAAGGTTAAATAATACCATTATTGTCCACATATTACAGCTGAGTAAGTGAGTGTGATGTGCTTAAGTGACTTAACCAAGATTAGAACAAATAAGTGATAATGTAAGCAATGCTGCCAGTGGCCTGATTCTACAGGCTGGAATTTTCACCTGTGAAACAAAATTCTAGAACCGTCTTTATGTTCCTTCAGTCCCTTTCTATCCCAACAATCTATCAATGGTTCCAAATAAAATACTATATTATGCAGAATAGTATCGAGTCCTGTAAGACATCATTATAAGTGAAACATCAATCTAAAAGTGAGGATGTCTGGAATGGTTAGGTCATTTTAAAGTTCTGTTAATCTCTAAAATCAAAGAGTCTAATTTTGGAGAATTTAGACTGTGAACTTGTGAAAAAGGGAGCTGAAAAGGTTTCATCACCTTATAGACAAATGGACCCTCCTTTTTAGCACTGAACCACAATGCTTTGTACATAGTTCATCTTTTATGAACTAAAGTTAAAATTTGACAGCCCCTCTATTACATTCAGCTTATAAAAATCTTCTAGTTTTGGTCCACTTAGATGGAAGAAAATTAGGTAAAAATGATACGTAATTTCAGTGCTTCTTCCTCACTTTTTCCCCTTTCTATTACTTGTAGATTTTATGCCATATTTTAAAGCCAAGAATTATCAGGGAATAGCTTGAAGAAATTTCCAGACCAAATGAGTTAGTACTAGTAATACTAGCTAATGCTGTGTTGGCCTCTTGGCTTATGAGGATGGGCAGACAAGGCTGTGTGGGTCTCCTCAAACATTTCATTTGGTCGTCACTCCCCTTGAAGAATGATAATGAGTAGATATTGCACTGGGCCAGTTTGCGGTGCCAGGAGGTGTACAGTCCTCAGAAGGTTCTTCACTTCATAGACCTGTATTTTTAGCCAATGAATTTTCTACTTTCTACTGGAAATTTGGAATGCTTTGTACATTAGTTCTGCCATTTCCAACCCAAGAGATGATAAATCTGTTGCATCACAAAGAAGAGGCTATAAAGTATTATAATTACTTTACAGTATTTACCCCAGTAGTGATTATCTTTCAGAGAAACCCTTGTTAATATTATATTAATTTTTTTAATGCTAAAAAATAATGAAAGGTTCAGAGGTGCAATAGCTCAAAGAAATGTAATAGGTGTAATAATGTCATGCAGTCCTGTGTGAGTGCTATGCATCTGCTTTAGAGCAGGCAAACCTGCCATGCCTGCAGGTGTTTGCCTCAGGTCCCTGCCCTTGGGAAGTCTGAGAAAACCTACAAATGAAGGCAGAGCCCCTAGTAGCCAAAATTACCCTATGGGGCCATTGTAAAAGGGAGTAACTATTTTAGACCTGATGAACTGTTGAATAGTACCCGTATATAAGGAGTGGGGTGGGTAGTGAGTGCCTCACATTGATATTTCTATGAATGTATGCTAAAAACAGATTCTAGAAGACCTAACCTTTTATTTCCAATATTCCTCTCATTTTGAAATTTGCTTTTATATCCTTCATTTTTCTCTATTACCATTTAAAATTTTACAGCTGTGGCAGAACTTTAGAGGATGCTATAGTAGTTTTGTTTCAAAACTAGTTGAAGAGAAAAATGGAAAAAGTAAAGTAACAAGGCAGTAACTGGTTATTAATTAAACCAAAGTTATCAAATGGTCAGTAATGGTAAGAATGGCAAATGTTATCCGTACTATCCAGTTATGTAGGAAATATAGATTTGTTCATTTATATATACATGGATTCATCCCATAACAATAAAATATGAACAATGCTCAGATGTTTTACTGTAGTACCTGTCATTCCTGTGTAACAAATTATCTTAAAAGCAATTTTCGATTAGATTGTGTATTTTCAAAAAAACACGTTGCATGATGAAATTTGCCAGCTGTATTAAGATTTTTCTGATCCTCTCAAAAATAAAAATTGATGTTTTGGAACAGTTCTTCAATTATCTTTAAAAACTATTTTTTCTTACTTTCCACTGTTTTCTGAATTTTTACTGTACCTTTTTAAACTATTTCCAAACAGTAGGAGTTATTGTTCTAAAGTCATGCTTCTAATAATGTTAAAATAGTATTGTTTCTGAGATTCATCTCCATGTTCTGAAGAGAAACCATATAAAAGCTGTTTGTAAAACTCATCCTATTATTTGAGTGCCAAGTTAAGTGACACAAGTGTATTGCTTCTGACTCACAGATAACTGTAATACAATCAAACAAAGCAGGGTGTTTTTGTTGTTCAGAAAACATTTGGCTCAGTGGTTTTGTTCCATTTCATATCAGAAATATCACCACCAATGAACACAATAACAATAATAACAAAAATAATTTTGGTTACCAATTTCCAATTAGTGTTAAAATTCAAGGAACCAACAAAAAGACTGTACTCTGAAGGCCAAGACAACCTCCTGAACATTGGTTTCCTCAGCTCCTGCTAATATCAAGAATTAGTTTACGGTTAGATTAACTTAGGCTTTTAAATAACATTAATGATTTTAAAGCACTGGATGAATTCTCATGTTTCAGGGGATATGAACAAGTCCATTCCCTTATATTTAAACAAAACACAATTTTGCCTTTTGCAGCTCTGCAAAGGTTATTGTTATTTACTATGCATCAATAAATAAACTTTCAATTATCTTGGTAAGCACATCCAAAAATAGCATGAGAATCAAAAGGCAATGGTGTATCCAGTAATTGTTCCAAATAGATAATTTTGATAAATATGATCTTTGCTTCATTTCAAGTGAAAAAGAAATCTTATGAAATTTAGTTTTGCTCGAGTTAAACTATGCAAAAATACCCTATGAAATGGACACTCTATTTTATTTAAACTGTATACTACTGTCTTTTACAGTGATTATAACTTATTAAAATCATTTTTGCCTTTCTTTTGTGAATAATACATTTACAAGAAAACATTATTTAAGCGAATACACATGGGGGGTTCCCACCTCCCATGTTTTTAAAAAAAAATTAAGCAGTTTCATTTGAGTTAAAAAGTATATTTCTTCATAATGTTTGTTATGTATGTTTATTAACTTATGCCAACAATGGCTTAGCTCAGCGAACTGAAAGGAAGAAACATCCTTTAACTTATGTGTGCGTATGTATGTGTGTGTGTTGTGCTAAATTCCATTGCCTGTACTTCTTAATTATTTGTTGAGCCCTTTAAGACTTTTTTTCATGTTTTTCTGTATCAAACTAATCACATTTATACTCACAGCATATGTGTTCTTATTTTCTCTACTCTGTATTTTAATAGTATTTTAAAGGAAAAAACCATAATAGAAATTCCCTAGAAATAATTTACAGGACTAATGAATTTGTAGGTCTCTTAGACAGTTCTACATTACAGTCACATTAATATTCTCTCCTCTTTATAAGGCTTGAAGTAAATCCCATGACACTAGAAGAATTTAGATACTGATTACTTGCGATTGGTTCCTGGTGATTTGCTCTTAATAATTTCCAGTTGAATTTAATGAAAGTATGATTCCTGAAATGCTGCTTCATTAAAATTGCATCTTTTCCCCTTTAAGTGTGGTTTCGGTCATTTCACTCATTTTGCGGTGTGTTTTCCTCCCCCTTAAAAAGTAATGATTGAGAAAGCAGAAATAATTAAGAATACCACTTTAATTCTTCCTAGAACTCATCCTCAGAGTTTCTCTGAGTGAAATGATGCAAGCTGCATTTCATCAGGATTTTATAATACTATTTTCCCATTTGATGAGATTATTTAATAATATATAAAGTTTTAAAACATAAATATGAATATTGGGGGTAGTTGAGGGAAACTGAAGAAAGAATCTGTTGCATATACAAGAGAACTGAGGTCTTTAGAATTTTTAGTAATATATATATAGGTTGATTAAGTTACACTGTGCAGCATTCAGACTTAATTTAACTGAGTTGTGATTTGCAAATGAATATCTACATGGATCCTTTTTAAAAATCAAAATGCAAATGAGTACAATTGCAGTAAAATATATTTGCAAATGAATCCTGTTGCTTTATTCATTTATTGTGTAATTACTGCAATCCTTCCCACCTTGTTTTCAGTATTTCTTAATCATTAAGTCGGAAGCATGACAGCAGTGCCAGCCCTGGCATGATTCTCTTTGACTAAAACCTTGTAAATTAACACAATTAGCACAGCATCATCCTGCTAATTAACTTCCAGTGTCTGGTGCAGTGGTTTTGCAAACAAGGAAGAGGGAGTCAGAAGGGAATCAACATGCCATTCTGTTACCAAACTGTGTGTTATGTTCAGTTTATCGCAGTAAGTCAAAGCCGGCCATGTCAGAAGCCAGAGTCAGGCAACGAACAGCCACAGAGCTTGGAGGAGGAGCACAGAAGGGGGTAGAAGCTGACAAAATAGACTAGTAATTCAGAAGGGGGTTGATGCCACAGATGCTTCATGCAGACCAGGCCTCCTCCTTATCAAGGCATCTCTGCCAGAGGGCACAAGACAGTTTGCAAAATTCACTTTGGGTAATACAGAAAAGATGAAGGAGGGCTGCTTAATACAGCTGTACCAGAATCGGAAGTGTTAAACCAAGCAGAGATTAGACTGGGATGAGACAGCAATGGGAAAAAGGAGAACAGGGTACCAGTCCTCTTCTGTAACTAACTGTATGTGAGACCTTGAGGGTACATTGTAAATCACTTTGGGCCCTGGCTTCCTAATCTGTGAAATAAGGTAATTTCTAAAGTCTCTTTACAATTTAAAATTCAAATTATTCTGACTGCTTAGTATTTTTTTTCTTAAATAAGAAAATACTCATTTTATAGTTTGCTACATAGTCCATTTACTTCACTTAGTAACCCAGCAGATGATAGACTTACCCAGACCATCTCATTATCTACTTGTACTCCTCTAGTATATGCCCTACGTGGTTTCCTATAGAAATTGAAAGAGTTAGAATCCAGAATCTCTCTCCATTCTTATCTTCCCTTTCCCCTCGGTTTCCTTTCTCTCTCTCTCTCTCTCTCTTTCTCTCTCTCTCATATATTTTATATATATATATAAAGATGTATAAGAGAGGATGTGTATAAATACACACCCACACCCACACACACACACACACATATTCTCCCCTTAGTACCTTGCAGGCTATAGGGGGAGGAGGGATTATAAGAGAAGGAGGGAGAACGCTAGAAGACCGACAGACAAGTGATGCTTGTTTTTTTTTTCAGAGCCTCAACAACAGAACTGAGAGGCAGAAAGGAGCCAGTTGTAATTCATACCGAGTTGTAGGCTTTGTGCGATGAAAGCGATGGAGCGCTGCCTGGGAGATTGCTTTGCTGCACTCCACGAAGCAGATTTGAAACTGTCGTGGACCACTTTAGATGAGAGTTGGATTATGGAATGACCTGCTATGTCTGTGTCATATTGTTCTGCGCAGGGAGCATTATACTGTGCTAACTAGGTGTTCAGTACCAAATAAGAGAGGTATCCTAGATGTGATCTGTCAGCTGTGTCTCATTTTTATATTGCTTAAAATGTAAAACAGAAACTGTGATGTGAACAGACAGAATAGCTAGATATTGTACATGTTAATACTGCCATGTGCAAGATATTTAAAATGTTTGCTTATTTTAAGAAACTATGATTGAATTCTAATTTGACAGGAATATGTGTGTACATATATATGTGATTGTGTATGTCCGTACAGTAAGTAAGCTGATGGGCTTGACAGAAATAGATTTACTTATTCCTTAAAAATGCAAAAAATATAGGTAACTACAGAGTTATATTTTAAACTCAGTGTACTTTTTAAACAGGGCTGAAGTTTAGTCCATTTTAAAGAGTACTTGTTATAGGGATCATAATAGGTATGGTAAACAGTGTAGATCTTTTACAGTAGGCATATCATTAATGGAAAATAATAGGTAACAAAAGAAGTTGGGGGAAAAGCTTTAAGAGTTCTGATGCCTATCTAAGTAAATTAACTTTCTTCCCCCCAAAATTCTTAGGCTTGAAGATGCAGTGGACGCCAGAGCATGCCCAGTGGCCAGAACAGCACTTTGACATCACCTCAACCACTCGGTCTCCTGCCCACAAAGTTGAAGCCTACAGAGGTCATTTGCAGCGCACCTATCAGTACGCCTGGGCGAATGATGACATATCTGCTCTGACTGCATCCAACCTACTAAAAAAATATGCAGAGAAGTATTCCGGCATTTTGGAAGGTCCCGTGGACCGACCCGTACTCAGCAACTATTCAGACGCACCATCAGGACTAGTGAACGGTCGGAAAAATGAAAGTGAACCCTGGCAGCCTTCCTTGAATTCAGAAGCAGTTTATCCCATGAACTGTGTTCCGGATGTTATCACTGCCGGCAAAGCTGGAGTCAGTTCAGCCCTCCCTCCAACAGATGTCTCTGCGAGTATAGGGAGCTCTCCTGGGGTAGCCAGCAACCTGACAGAACCTAGTTATTCAAGTAGTACCTGTGGAAGCCACACTGTACCCAGTCTTCATGCAGGGCTCCCATCTCAGGAATATGCCCCAGGATACAACGGATCATATTTGCATTCTACTTACAGTAGTCAGCCAGCACCTGCACTTCCTTCACCTCACCCGTCTCCTTTGCATAGCTCTGGGCTCCTACAGCCCCCGCCACCACCTCCTCCGCCACCAGCCTTGGTCCCAGGCTACAATGGGACTTCTAACCTCTCCAGTTACAGCTATCCGTCTGCTAGCTATCCTCCTCAGACTGCTGTGGGGTCTGGGTACAGCCCGGGGGGGGCACCGCCTCCACCTTCAGCTTACCTGCCTTCAGGAATTCCTGCTCCCACCCCCCTACCCCCCACCACTGTTCCTGGCTACACCTACCAGGGCCATGGTTTGACGCCTATTGCACCATCGGCTCTGACAAACAGTTCAGCAAGTTCTCTCAAAAGGAAAGCTTTCTATATGGCAGGGCAAGGAGATATGGACTCCAGTTATGGAAATTACAGCTATGGCCAACAGAGATCTACACAGAGTCCTATGTACAGAATGCCCGACAACAGCATTTCAAACACAAATCGGGGGAATGGCTTTGACAGAAGTGCTGAAACATCATCCTTAGCATTTAAGCCAACGAAGCAGCTAATGTCCTCTGAACAGCAAAGGAAATTCAGCAGCCAGTCCAGTAGGGCTCTGACCCCTCCTTCCTACAGTACTGCTAAAAATTCATTGGGATCAAGATCTAGTGAATCCTTTGGGAAGTACACATCGCCAGTAATGAGTGAGCATGGGGACGAGCACAGGCAGCTCCTCTCTCACCCAATGCAAGGCCCTGGACTCCGTGCAGCTACCTCATCCAACCACTCTGTGGACGAGCAACTGAAGAATACTGACACGCACCTCATCGACCTGGTAACCAATGAGATTATCACCCAAGGACCTCCAGTGGACTGGAATGACATTGCTGGTCTCGACCTGGTGAAGGCTGTCATTAAAGAGGAGGTTTTATGGCCAGTGTTGAGATCAGACGCATTCAGTGGACTGACGGCCTTACCTCGGAGCATCCTTTTATTTGGACCTCGGGGGACAGGCAAAACATTATTGGGCAGATGCATCGCTAGTCAGCTGGGGGCCACATTTTTCAAAATTGCCGGTTCTGGACTAGTCGCCAAGTGGTTAGGAGAAGCAGAGAAAATTATCCATGCCTCTTTTCTTGTGGCCAGGTGTCGCCAGCCCTCGGTGATTTTTGTTAGTGACATTGACATGCTTCTCTCCTCTCAAGTGAATGAGGAACACAGTCCAGTGAGTCGGATGAGAACCGAATTTCTGATGCAACTGGACACTGTACTAATTTCGGCTGAGGACCAAATCGTAGTAATTTGTGCCACCAGTAAACCAGAAGAAATAGATGAATCCCTTCGGAGGTACTTCATGAAACGACTTTTAATCCCACTTCCTGACAGCACAGCGAGGCACCAGATAATAGTACAACTGCTCTCACAGCACAATTACTGTCTCAATGACAAGGAGTTTGCACTGCTTGTCCAGCGCACAGAAGGCTTTTCTGGACTAGACGTGGCTCATTTGTGTCAGGAAGCAGTGGTGGGCCCCCTCCATGCCATGCCAGCCACAGACCTTTCAGCCATTATGCCCAGCCAGTTGAGGCCCGTTACATATCAAGACTTTGAAAATGCTTTCTGCAAGATTCAGCCTAGCATATCTCAAAAGGAGCTTGATATGTATGTTGAATGGAACAAAATGTTTGGTTGCAGTCAGTGATAAGTTCTTTAGGAAAAAAAATGTAATGAATGTTGGCACACACACATAAAACCTGCTACATAGGGAATAGAGCCCCTTTCCAGTAGTGTTTAAATTGCAAAGGGTACTGGGGAAGATGACGATTAAGTTGCATCTTTAGAGTCAGGGTAGATTTGGAGGAAAAGTGCATCAAATGAGAGCTTCTGATTTGAAAGCCCCAGATGACAGAAAGTTATATGGATGCTCAGTTCTGTTCAAGCTAGACAACACTCACCAAGGAGCAAGGTGCAAGTGTGTTGATTTCAGAAGGACATGAACCTCGTGTGTTGATTCCATTCTGCTGTTCTCGAGATTTAGTTGCTGTCAAGTGCCTGGAGTGGTGCTTTATTTTTTTGTTTGCCTCACAATTACATTGGTGGCATGTGCTAATATAAAGAGCTTTAACTTCAAACATTATTGGACTAAAGAGATGAACAGTTGTGTTATGACAGAAAACCAGATTTTTGCCATTTTAAGAGCAACAGTATTCCTCAATCCTGTCTGTTCTGCAGTATTAAGCTAAGAACAGGTAAAACAGGGTAACGGTAATCTGGACCTTAATTTCTGCAGTTCATTTCTTTTAATGTTCTTGTCTGCAAAAACTCAGGAAAGTGATTGTGATTTGTACAGTACCTCAAAGGAATGTGTTGAAAGCACTATGTACTGCTGAGAGTAATAGGATAGGCTTCAATGTTACTTTATATTAAAATGTATGTTTACCTCAACGATTGGAAAATAGCAAGGAAAATTACTTTGAATGTATCCAGAAAAATACTGAAGTGTGATACAACTGAATATTTACAGTTTAAAGTAGAAATGGAAGGATTTTTTTAAGTTCTTTTACTAATTATGGGGAATTAACCAGAGCAGAATAATTCTTTATGTCAATAACTGCAAGAGTTCTTAGTACATTGCTCCTTGATAATTAAGTGAAAATGTTCTTAAAAGGTACACTGGTTAATTGAAAGCTACTTACTCAGTTTGTGTTAGTGTCTAGACCTGTCAGCCACAAGACCTGTTTAGGACCCTGAAAGTCACAGTACCTAAAAACTATGACTGCCTTTTTGTTGCATAGGTGGTAGTGGTGGTGATGGTGGTGGTAGTTTGCAAGTTCTCTCTTAAAACTGCTGGGAATGGTGTCATTCTATTCACTAATCTAGCTTATAGACTTGCCGTGCTATTTGATAGAATGCAGAGGATAGCAACCAAAACAAACACACAAATAAATAGAAACAAAAACCAACCAACCAACTTACATACATACGTATATATATATATATATATATATATATATATCTCCACAAAGAACCTCTCCATCTCCTCCCCTTCTTTTTGACTCCACTCTTGTCAGTGCAATTTTGCTTCTCATTTTGAAATCTGGGCTGTAGTGCTCCTGCTTTATTTCTACCTCAGTTTTGTTGCATTTCTCTTGGAAAGTAAAGTAGAAAATTGGAAGTGGACACACACACTGCAATGTAGCTTGCCAAACATGTTCCTTTGTGTTCTTCCGTCTTTCACCATAAATCTAGTTTACAAAAACATCAGCATTTATGCTTACTTCCACTTCAGTCTACCAGCCCCACCCCCACCCATGACATAAGTGGCATTTTTCTTAATTTCCTGTTTCTCTCCTGCTCTCTGTCAAGTTGTTCTTTGTATCCTTTAATGCTTTATGTCCAACCTTTCGTTGATAGTGGGCTGATGTTTGGCAATGCTTCTGAACAGTCACAGTGCAGGCTGTAGCTTTCCACAGCCACTGCCCATGCATAAGCAGAACAGCCTGGCCTTTTGAATGTATTTTCCTGGGTTTTTTCCCCTTTTCTTTTTTTAGTTTAGAGATGCAGTAACAAAACTGTTGCAAAGCACTGGCATTTTATGTATTCAATAAATAAGTGATGTACATTTTTTTAAAAATTTAAATAAATGCAATGAGAAGCCCCAAGAAAGGTCTTTCTGTTTTGTTTTTGTTTTTGTTTTTCCTTAACAAAAGTTTTTACTGCTCTTATCCACAATGTCCTATTCTCTGAAACACTTAACATAGAGAAAGCTAATGAGGGATTTCTTGTTTCTGAAATTTTATGATACTTGATCTTTACTCCCCTTTTTTATTTTTTAAGTTGCTAAAAACTGAGCAGTTGAACCAGAATTTAATTTACTATGACATTCTGTCAATTAAAACTGTGCTTAAATATAAATATTCCGTATTAAAAAGCAGTGCCTTTCATTAAGGATACAAAAAATAATACTTAAATACGCCCTCTGCTTTTCACAAGTGAATAAATGCTACAATCGTGTTCTGGGTCTACCCTGCACATCCCTTGTAAGGAAATTCTAATATCCACATTAACTTGTAGGTTCATATTGATCTCACTGACAAGTTTACTTTTGCACAGTGCTGACCTATTTTCTGACTTTTAGACATTGCATTTCATTTCCGCCAACATGCTGTGTTCACTTGAAAGCGTCTGGCAAGTTTTGACAAACCCAGTCTTATTTAGACAACTTTGGAAAATCCAATATTGACCCACATTTTTTGTGGCTACTAAGATTTAATACCAAATATGTGACTGCACTATTGTGTTTTACACTCATTTATTAAACTGAAAATAAATTGAAGTCATACATCTTGGCTTTTAGCTTTAAATGACTTAAAAATTAGAGCTCTGAGTGACTTAAAAATTAATTTGAGATACGAGTGGTCAAAAATCCATGTATTTAGGCAGAAGCTGAAGTCATATGTGGTTTTCATTTAGCCTCACGAAATCCAAGATTTGATCTCTTAGGAAATTGGGCATGTTGAAGAAATGAAGATCTGCTGGAGGAGATATGGCTGACCTTTGAGTAGATAGTGCTCTCCTGTGATTCTTTGATTCTGCATGGAAGCATTATGAGCTCTTCTATAAACTAGCTTAATAATGAGCTCTATTCTGACCATCCGTTCTGGGACTTGGAGTGGGGGTGGGGTACCACATCCTTGGAAGTGAATGTGTACAGTTGGTGATAGTACAACTGAGTATTCAGGCTTCATACTCTTGGCCTCTTTTTGACTCCTAAGAATTTGGAGAAGGCTATTAATGAAGGTAAGGTAATGAGCCAGTCCAAATCCCTCACTGTCTGGCTAAGAGATTGAGCCATTCCACTTTACAGACCGTAATTCCCTTCTTTCCAACTGCAGTAACATTTCCAACAGGGACAAAAAGGAAGTGAAGGAAACCGCTTCAGTATTGGGATCAATAGAAATTCAAGAGGTAGTTCATAATGACCTTATATGTGACACAAATGGAAATACTCTACACTTCTGGCATGCTTCTCTCCCAAATATTTAGAACATTAGTGACAATATGAAAAACTTTGCTGACTGAGCTGATCAATGGAATGTGAAGGCAGTATACTTTAAGGCTATTTACTTTCACACGGAATGTTTATCTATTAGTCAGTTTGTATTCTACTCAAATGCAGATAGACGGGTATAATGTTTTCTTGTGCATTTGAAACCTATCAAGGAGAAAATAAACCATTCCACTAAAATACATAGGCCAAACACCATCTGGGCAAGTGATAAAAGCTATCCAGAGGCTATGCTATGTAAAATAGCAAGGTCAATTTACATGGGTTGCATAGTACTTGGCTATGCAGTTTTCAAAAGAACACATCCAAAAAAAAATCCAAATTAGTTCCTATAATAGGTCTTTGTAAATTTAAATATATTTGTGGGTTGGAAAATATGTTTTTAGAGACATTTAGAATTTCTTTCTCTAAAAATGTATCCAACTCCAAGCAGAAAGAGACTTCTGTAATCCCATTCTCATGTTTCTTAGCAAGAATTGGGTAGCATGAACATTGAATCTGTATTTTGCAAAGTGAAAGGGACGCAGTTTGTTGAACTATTGAGGCCACTAAAGTAAAGTTCTAATATATATATATAAATATAAAATTAGTGTGTGTGTTTGTATGTGTGTGTGTTCTTTCACCACCTATTTGAACTTTAAAACAAATGTCTACTTTTCATTATTCAGAAGCAACTTGTTACTTCCTTTCTTCATATATGCAGAGATAAACATGATCATTTTACAATTCAAAGTGTTTTAATGTGTTTTTTTTCTTTTGAAACGTAAAGCCTTCAGTTGTTGAATCACCTGCCGATTTTTATATGAAGCACATTAGCAAACCTGGAGCTATTAGTATTTCAGAATTCACAACCAGCTGTACTTGCGACTAACCAACACATGAACTGAAGCTCACACTCTGCTAAGACCTTTGGTTGACATTCGATTTTGAACCTGCCAGATGCATTTGTGTGAACCAGGGATACTGCATCTTTAATGAACAAGTCTCTCCTCTTTCCCCTGTTTTTAAATACAACACAAGCAGTGTAGCACTAGGCATTGCAATTGTCAAAGACAATTAGACTGGAAGCAGGAAAATTTCACCTCCCTGTCTCAGTGATATGTAGAATGTCGGCAGCATGGGTCAGCCTTGCCACAGAGTTGTGTGAGAATATATGAATCAGTCCTATAGAATGTTAAATATTTATAAAATGGTTCTGTAGTACACCAAGGTTGGGAGCACATTCATTCCTTCTTGTTGTCTTATGATACCAAAAAAAAAAAAAAAAAAAAAAAAAAGCAAAAGTTTATTTCCGGGCTTAAAACTCTCCCTCTGATATCTCTCTCTCTTTTACCCCCACTCCCCAACCATTCTTCTCTCCATCTCTCTCTTCTTCTCTTCCTCTCTCTCTTCTCTCTCCTCTCTCTCTCTCTCTCTGTCTGTCTGTCTCTCTCTAACTCTTGCTGTCTCTTGTATGTGGGTGTGTGTGTGTATGAGTTTCCACTGTGGATTATATACAGTTGCTAGAGAATAT